>NC_141016.1:1130056-1216400 GCF_052327205.1 Somniosus microcephalus | reverse complement strand
GAGAGGGGGGCAGTGGGCTGGGTGGGCGGAGGGGGAGAGGGGTGGGCTGGGGAGGGGGAGAGGGGGGGCAGTGGGCTGCATGGGGGGAGGGTTGGGCAGTGGGTTGTCAGTGGGCTGGGTGGGTTGTCAGTGGGGAGAGGGCTAGGTGGGGGAGAGGGGGGTCAGTGGGCTGGGTGGGTTGTCAGTGGGCTGGGTGGGTTGTCAGTGGGGAGAGGGCAGTGGGTTGTCGGTGGGGGAGGGTTGGGCAGTGGGCTGGGTGGGTTGTCAGTGGGGAGAGGGCAGTGGGTTGTCGGTGGGGGGAGGGTTGGGCAGTGGGCTGGGTGGGTTGTCAGTGGGGAGAGGGCAGTGGGTTGTCGGTGGGGGGAGGGTTGGGCAGTGGGCTGGGTGGGTTGTCGGTGGGGAGAGGGCTGGGTAGGAGGAGAGGGGGTCAGTGGGCTGGGTGGGGGAGGGGGGGTCAGTGGGGGGGAGAGGGGGGTTGGTGGGCTGGGTGGGGGGAGGGTTGGGCAGTGGGTTGTCAGTGGGCTGGGTGGGTTGTCGGTGGGGAGAGGGCTGGGTCGGCTGTCGGTGGGGAGAGGGCTGGGTGGGCTGTCGGTGGGGAGAGGGCTGGGTGGGCATAGTGGTGAGCACTGTTGCCTCACAGCGCCAGGGACCCGGGTTCAAATCTGGCCTCGGGCGACTGTCTGTGTGGAGTTTGCACATTCTCCCTGTATCTGCGTGGGTTTCCTCCGGGTGCTCCGGTTTCCTCCCACAGTCCAAAGATGTGCAGGTTAGGTTGATTTGGCTATGATAAATTGACCCTTAGTGTTAGGGGATTAAATACATGGGGTTACAGGGATAGGGTGGGATATGTGTCGGTGCAGGCTCGATGGGCCGAAATGGCCTCTATCTGCACTGTGGATTCTGTGATTGTGAGCTGCTCTGTGGCTGCTCTCTTCACTGGGGGAGCTGCGAGAGCGCATGCGCGGGCGGGCCGGAAAGGCCGGTGGGGCTGCGCGTGCGCAGTGACGGGCGGCAGGCGATGGCGGTGAACCTGAGTCGGAACGGGCCCGCGCTGCAGGCCGCCTACCGGGAGGTGGTGAGCGACAAGATCGCCACTGACTGGTGAGCACCAGGCCGGGTGGGGAGGCCTCGAGTGAGGCGAGGCTGTTTCCGGGCATTTGGGGTCCGTAACCCAGGGTTACCCTTGGGTTGGGGTGGGGTTAACCCTGGGTTACGGAGTTTGGGGGGTCTGTAACCCGGGGTTATTTGCGGTTTGGGGGCTTTGTAACTCTGGGGGTTTTGGGGGAGGGATGGGGGGGAGATTCTGTAACCCTGGGGTTTTGTGGGGGGGGGTGCTCTGTAACCCTGGGGGTTTTGGGGGAGGGATGGGGGGGAGATTCTGTAACCCTGGGGTTTTGTGGGGGGGGGTGCTCTGTAACCCTGGGGGTTTTGGGGGAGGGATGGGGGGAGATTCTGTAACCCTGGGGTTTTGTGGGGGGGGGGGTGCTCTGTAACCCTGGGGTTTTGTGGGGGGGTGTTCTGTAACCTTGGGGTGGGGGGGGCTCTGTAACCCTGGGGTTTTGTGAGGGGGGGGGTGCTCTGTAACCCTGGGGTTTTGGTGGGGGGGCTCTGTAACCTTGGGGGGTGGGGGGCTCTGTAACCCTGGGGTTTTGGTGGGGGGGGGCTCTGTAACCTTGGGGGGTGGGGGGCTCTGTAACCCTGGGGTTTTGGTGGGGGGGCTCTGTAACCTTGGGGGGTGGGGGGGCTCTGTAACCCTTGGGTTTTGTGGGGGGGGGTGCTCTGTAACCCTGGGGTTTTGGGGAGTGGGGGGCTCTGTAACCCTTGGGTTTTGCGGGGTGTGGGGTTTTGTGCGGGGGGGTGCTCTGTAACCCTGGGGGTTTTGGGGGTGGGGGGATATTCTGTAACCCTGGGGTTTTGTGGGGGGGGGGTGCTCTGTAACCCTGGGGTTTTGGGGAGTGGGGGGCTCTGTAACCCGTGGGGTTTTGTGCGGGGGGGTGCTCTGTAACCCTGGGGTTTTGGGGGGGATGGCTCTGTAACCCTGGGTTTCCTGGGGTTTGGGGGGGAGCGGTGGGTACGTAACCCAGGCGCCCAGTGATTCAGAGCTATGTGGGAGAATGGGACTGTGGGAACCTGGGGGATGGCCTGCAATCCTGGGGTATGGGTTCTCGGGGACTGATGTAAAACGGGTTCAGATCCAGTCTTGGTGTAAATTCCCAGGTGATTTCGTGACACTGTCCTGCCCTTTGGGTCCTTTAAAGCTTTTATTGTTCAGCCGTGGGGTAAGGGTCCAGAGGAGGAGTCGGGGCTGGGTAGTCGCACAGATTGTTCTCATAAACCGTGCTGAGGACTGAGTGGTGCCCTGGTGTTGGCGCAGTGCTGGGCGCTGCGTCCTCTGTATTATGTTTCAGGTTTCTCACTAGCCAGCAAGAACTTTGTGTGTCATTCTCAGACCAACTGAGAATGGGAAAGCTGTGCACGTGGGAGTTCTTGGATATCCACAGCATTGCAGAGTCTTGGCATGCTGCACTGTGATCTGAATAATTCATCCATCTTTCGGCATGTTGTCATTTTCTTTCTGTCCTCCCCCCAGCACCTCATCCCCCAGCTCTCTGTCGACAGCCAGAGGGTTGGCAGTGATCTGTTCCCAGGTTTCTGTTTCTTGAAGTGGCTGTGAAAAGCAATGTTGCAGAGCGAGAGATGTAATGCTTGGGATATTGTGGCCTCTGCTTGCAATCTCCCATCATTCTTCAATCTGGATTATATCATGCCTCTTCCAAACCTGACTGGCATTTCATAGAATAATACAGCACAGAAGGCGGCCATTCGGCCCATCGTGCCTGTGCTGGGATAGAACCACTGGCAAAAATGGCAACTTTAGGAAAAATTTATTTCAGAGCAGGAGAGATATGTTGGTTTTGCTAACTGGTTATCAGCGGCAACTAATTCTGTACCACGTGTTGGTTTGCATTCAAGTGGAGATCAGGTGTATTCCATTCAAGGCTGCACCACACCTGACCTCCATCATGACTCCTGCAGCTAACCTTTAAACTCCATTGTAAAGGATTGAGAAGTCTAGGAGATGGGCTCGGCTCACTTGAAGGACACAAAAAAGGTCGAAAAGAATAAGAAAGAAAGAAATTGCATTTCTATAGCGCCTTTCACAACATCAGGACAGCCAATCAAGTACTTTGAAGTATAGTCACTAGAGAAATGCGGCAGCCAATTTGCACACAGCAAGGTACCACAAACAATGACAGTGCAGCGCTCCCTCAGTACTGCCCCTCCGACAGTGCGGCGCTCCCTCAGTGCTGCCCCTCCGACAGTGCGGCGCTCCCTCAGTGCTGCCCCTCCGACAGTGCGGCGCTCCCTCAGTGCTGCCCCTCCGACAGTGCGGCGCTCCCTCAGTGCTGCCCCTCCGACAGTGCGGCGCTCCCTCAGTGCTGCCCCTCCGACAGTGCGGCGCTCCCTCAGTGCTGCCCCTCCGACAGTGCGGCGCTCCCTCAGTGCTGCCCCTCCGACAGTGCGGCGCTCCCTCAGTGCTGCCCCTCCGACAGTGCGGCGCTCCCTCAGTGCTGCCCCTCCGACAGTGCGGCGCTCCCTCAGTGCTGCCCCTCCGACAGTGCGGCGCTCCCTCAGTGCTGCCCCTCCGACAGTGCGGCGCTCCCTCAGTGCTGCCCCTCCGACAGTGCGGCGCTCCCTCAGTGCTGCCCCTCCGACAGTGCGGCGCTCCCTCAGTGCTGCCCCTCCGACAGTGCGGCGCTCCCTCAGTGCTGCCCCTCCGACAGTGCGGCGCTCCCTCAGTGCTGCCCCTCCGACAGTGCGGCGCTCCCTCAGTGCTGCCCCTCCGACAGTGCGGCGCTCCCTCAGTGCTGCCCCTCCGACAGTGCGGCGCTCCCTCAGTGCTGCCCCTCCGACAGTGCGGCGCTCCCTCAGTGCTGCCCCTCCGACAGTGCGGCGCTCCCTCAGTGCTGCCCCTCCGACAGTGCGGCGCTCCCTCAGTGCTGCCCCTCCGACAGTGCGGCGCTCCCTCAGTGCTGCCCCTCCGACAGTGCGGCGCTCCCTCAGTGCTGCCCCTCCGACAGTGCGGCGCTCCCTCAGTGCTGCCCCTCCGACAGTGCGGCGCTCCCTCAGTGCTGCCCCTCCGACAGTGCGGCGCTCCCTCAGTGCTGCCCCTCCGACAGTGCGGCGCTCCCTCAGTGCTGCCCCTCCGACAGTGCGGCGCTCCCTCAGTGCTGCCCCTCCGACAGTGCGGCGCTCCCTCAGTGCTGCCCCTCCGACAGTGCGGCGCTCCCTCAGTGCTGCCCCTCCGACAGTGCGGCGCTCCCTCAGTGCTGCCCCTCCGACAGTGCGGCGCTCCCTCAGTGCTGCCCCTCCGACAGTGCGGCGCTCCCTCAGTGCTGCCCCTCCGACAGTGCGGCGCTCCCTCAGTGCTGCCCCTCCGACAGTGCGGCGCTCCCTCAGTGCTGCCCCTCCGACAGTGCGGCGCTCCCTCAGTGCTGCCCCTCCGACAGTGCGGCGCTCCCTCAGTGCTGCCCCTCCGACAGTGCGGCGCTCCCTCAGTGCTGCCCCTCCGACAGTGCGGCGCTCCCTCAGTGCTGCCCCTCCGACAGTGCGGCGCTCCTCAGTGCTGCCCCTCCGACAGTGCGGCGCTCCCTCAGTGCTGCCCTCCGACAGTGCGGCGCTCCCTCAGTGCTGCCCCTCCGACAGTGCGGCGCTCCCTCAGTGCTGCCCCTCCGACAGTGCGGCGCTCCCTCAGTGCTGCCCCTCCGACAGTGCGGCGCTCCCTCAGTGCTGCCCCTCCGACAGTGCGGCGCTCCCTCAGTGCTGCCCCTCCGACAGTGCGGCGCTCCCTCAGTGCTGCCCCTCCGACAGTGCGGCGCTCCCTCAGTGCTGCCCCTCCGACAGTGCGGCGCTCCCTCAGTGCTGCCCCTCCGACAGTGCGGCGCTCCCTCAGTGCTGCCCCTCCGACAGTGCGGCGCTCCCTCAGTGCTGCCCCTCCGACAGTGCGGCGCTCCCTCAGTGCTGCCCCTCCGACAGTGCGGCGCTCCCTCAGTGCTGCCCCTCCGACAGTGCGGCGCTCCCTCAGTGCTGCCCCTCCGACAGTGCGGCGCTCCCTCAGTGCTGCCCCTCCGACAGTGCGGCGCTCCCTCAGTGCTGCCCCTCCGACAGTGCGGCGCTCCCTCAGTGCTGCCCCTCCGACAGTGCGGCGCTCCCTCAGTGCTGCCCCTCCGACAGTGCGGCGCTCCCTCAGTGCTGCCCCTCCGACAGTGCGGCGCTCCCTCAGTGCTGCCCCTCCGACAGTGCGGCGCTCCCTCAGTGCTGCCCCTCCGACAGTGCGGCGCTCCCTCAGTGCTGCCCCTCCGACAGTGCGGCGCTCCCTCAGTGCTGCCCCTCCGACAGTGCGGCGCTCCCTCAGTGCTGCCCCTCCGACAGTGCGGCGCTCCCTCAGTGCTGCCCCTCCGACAGTGCGGCGCTCCCTCAGTGCTGCCCCTCCGACAGTGCGGCCCCTCCGACAGTGCGGCGCTCCCTCAGTGCGGCCCCTCCGACAGTGCGGCGCTCCCTCAGTGCTGCCCCTCCGACAGTGCGGCGCTCCCTCAGTGCTGCCCCTCCGACAGTGCGGCCCCTCCGACAGTGCGGCGCTCCCTCAGTGCGGCCCCTCCGACAGTGCGGCGCTCCCTCAGTGCTGCCCCTCCGACAGTGCGGCCCCTCCGACAGTGCGGCGCTCCCTCAGTGCGGCCCCTCCGACAGTGCGGCGCTCCCTCAGTGCTGCCCCTCCGACAGTGCGGCCCCTCCGACAGTGCGGCGCTCCCTCAGTGCGGCCCCTCCGACAGTGCGGCGCTCCCTCAGTGCTGCCCCTCCGACAGTGCGGCGCTCCCTCAGTGCTGCCCCTCCGACAGTGCGGCCCCTCCGACAGTGCGGCGCTCCCTCAGTGCGGCCCCTCCGACAGTGCGGCGCTCCCTCAGTGCGGCCCCTCCGACAGTGCGGCGCTCCCTCAGTGCTGCCCCTCCGACAGTGCGGCCCCTCCGACAGTGCGGCGCTCCCTCAGTGCGGCCCCTCCGACAGTGCGGCGCTCCCTCAGTGCGGCCCCTCCGACAGTGCGGCGCTCCCTCAGTGCTGCCCCTCCGACAGTGCGGCCCCTCCGACAGTGCGGCGCTCCCTCAGTGCGGCCCCTCCGACAGTGCGGCGCTCCCTCAGTGCTGCCCCTCCGACAGTGCGGCCCCTCCGACAGTGCGGCGCTCCCTCAGTGCTGCCCCTCCGACAGTGCGGCGCTCCCTCAGTGCTGCCCCTCCGACAGTGCGGCGCTCCCTCAGTGCTGCCCCTCCGACAGTGCGGCGCTCCCTCAGTGCTGCCCCTCCGACAGTGCGGCGCTCCCTCAGTGCTGCCCCTCCGACAGTGCGGCGCTCCCTCAGTGCTGCCCCTCCGACAGTGCGGCGCTCCCTCAGTGCTGCCCCTCCGACAGTGCGGCGCTCCCTCAGTGCTGCCCCTCCGACAGTGCGGCGCTCCCTCAGTGCTGCCCCTCCGACAGTGCGGCGCTCCCTCAGTGCTGCCCCTCCGACAGTGCGGCGCTCCCTCAGTGCTGCCCCTCCGACAGTGCGGCGCTCCCTCAGTGCTGCCCCTCCGACAGTGCGGCGCTCCCTTAGTACTGCACTGGGATTGTCAGCCTGGATTATGTGCTCAAGTCTCTGGAGTGGGGATTGAACTCGCGGCCTCTTGACTCGGAAGGCGAGAGTGCTGCCCACTGAGCCACAGCCAACACCCAGTTGGTTAGGTGATGGGTTTGAACAGATTGTAGGAGGAATGGGAGACTAAAGGAGGTGAGATGCTTTGCATTTTGAGATGCTGAGAGAGAATGAGTTTGCAGTAGGAGACCGTGCAATGGATCAAAACAGCGAGGGAGGATAAAGCGTGTGTATGGATCAGGTGTTTGCGGTTCAGGAAGAGTGAGCTGCGTTGTAGCGATTGTGGAATATATAATTGATGTGCATCTGGAAGTTGTGGATGATCGCCATTTATTGCAGTTTTAGCAAGTGCTTTGTGAAATAAGGAACATATCAGCTGGTCTAGAAATGGGAAGGACAGTAAATCAGGAACCAGGGCAGTAATTGCACAATAGAGCAGATCAGACTGAGCTGGCTTTATTCTGGTGTTTGCTGTTGACACTCCACCTAGACTGTAATATTAGGGATTTTAGTTTTAATCCTGCTACATTTTCTTAAACTGAAATCAAGGGCAGGCAGTTAAACTTCCCTTCCCTTTTCTATAACTCCGTCCATGACCTTGCCTCACCCTATCTCTGCAAAAACCTCCTCGACCTCCATCTCTTGAGCCAAGCGTGACCTCACAACTCCGAAACACACTTCCTGGATTGGCGTTCACTCCAACACCTGTCAATAAGGTGTCTGGGGACTTTTTTTGTAATTAAGAATGTTCTACAAATTCAAGTTTTATTTGATGTTTAACATTTTAAAATTGCATAGAATTTGCAGCACAGAAGTAGGCCTAACAGGTCCATGCCGGTGTTTCTGCTCCACACAAGCCTCCTCCCACCCTACTTCATCTCACCCCTCATGTATTTATCTAGCTCCTTAAATGTATCTATGCTATTAACCTCAACCACTCCCTGTGGTAGCGAGTTCCACATTCTCACCACTCTTTGGGTAAAGAAGTTTCTCCTGAATTACCTATTGGATTTATTAGTCACTATCTTATATTTCTGGCCTCCCCCACAAGTGGAAACATCTCTGTCTACCTTATCAAACCCTTTCATAATTTTAAAGATTCTTTATCCGGTCACCCCTCAGCCTTCTCTTCTAGAGAAAAGAGCCTTGGGTTTTTGTACAGTTTTATAAATGAGCACTTTCAGCAAACTTGGGCCTGTTGCTTCATGCATTATATAAAAGCGAAACCTGTCCAAATTTTAAAGGTAAACTTGTGAAAGAATGTGGAAATATTTCTTTAGCGCTTAACAACACTTGCACAATAAAGATGCAGAGAGGAAACGTGCAGGCCAGTAAAACTTCACAAACGTGATCTGTTCATTTGACGGTTAACCTCAGTTCACAGCGTCCCGCGACTACTTGGACCCCAGCAATGTCTGTGCAAGTCTTGAGCAGGCGAATCGATCATCAACCCCTCTCCCAGCCTGGAGTGGCTCCATTGGAGATGCACAGTATTCCCAACACAGCAAATCCTGTCTCCGACCTCTCCTGGCCCCGTATTGTTGACACAGTTGCGGACTTTGTCCATATGCACATTGCTAGAGCCCAGCCTGCTCGAGTGAAGTTACTGCATTGTTGATATACAACTGGCACAAGGAAATGGGGTCCTCGAAAGAGAGAGAGAGAGAACGTTCATTCAGCGCCTTTCACATCCTCAGGATGTCCCAAAGTGCTTCATAGCCCATGAATTATGAGCACAGCAAGGTCCCACGAACTTGCAATAAGATAAATGACTGGTTAATCCATTATTTCTTTGGTAATGTTGGTTGAGCCAGAACAACCGGAGAACTCCTCTGCTCTTCGAATAGTGTCGTGGGATCTTTCACAGGATCTGAGCTCAAACGGTACCTCTGAAAGACTGCACCCGCTCAGTGCGGGGCGCTCCCTCAGTACTACACTCCCTCAGTACTACACTGGAGTGCCAGCCTGTTACGGGGACTTGAACCCACAACCTTCTGACTCGGAGGTGAGAGTGCTACTGAGCCAAGCTGACACTGTGAAGGAAGTAGTACAAGAGGAGAGTTTCCTGTTAAATGATTTTCAGATGGTGCAGGCCACATTTATATTCTGTGGTTAAACCATCAATGGATTTGTTGCCAAGTGCAGAGCTTATAATTCGAGTCTGCTTCCTACCAGAACAACTCAATTGATGGTAGTGATGGGGAGAGCTGGACCGTTGGAATGGTCTGGGAGCTGGACTGTTGGAATGGTCTGGGAGCTGGACCGTTGGAATGGTCTGGGAGATGGACCGTTGGAATGGTCTGGGAGATGGACCGTTGGAATGGTCTGGGAGCTGGACTGTTGGAATGGTCTGGGAGCTGGACCGTTGGAATGGTCTGGGAGATGGACTGTTGGAATGGTCTGGGAGATGGACCGTTGGAATGGTCTGGGAGATGGACCGTTGGAATGGTCTGGGAGATGGACCGTTGGAATGGTCTGGGAGATGGACCGTTGGAATGGTCTGGGAGATGGACCGTTGGAATGGTCTGGGAGATGGACCGTTGGAATGGTCTGGGAGATGGACCGTTGGAATGGTCTGGGAGATGGACCGTTGGAATGGTCTGGGAGATGGACCGTTGGAATGGTCTGGGAGATGGACCGTTGGAATGGTCTGGGAGATGGACCGTTGGAATGGTCTGGGAGATGGACCGTTGGAATGGTCTGGGAGATGGACCGTTGGAATGGTCTGGGAGATGGACCGTTGGAATGGTCTGGGAGCTGGACCGTTGGAATGGTCTGGGAGATGGACCGTTGGAATGGTCTGGGAGATGGACCGTTGGAATGGTCTGGGAGATGGACCGTTGGAATGGTCTGGGAGATGGACCGTTGGAATGGTCTGGGAGATGGACCGTTGGAATGGTCCACTGGGCATCCCAGGCCAGCTTTTACCTTTTTTATTCGTTTACGGGATGTGGGCGTCGCTGGCAAGGCCAGCATTTCTTTCCCATCCCTAGTTACTCTTGACAAGGTGGTGGTGAGCTGCCGCCTTGAACCGCTGCAGTCCATGTGGTGAAGGTACTCCCACAATGTTGTTAGGGAGGGAGTTCCAGGATTTTGACCCAGCGACGATGAAGGAACGGCGATATATTTCTAAGTCAGGATGGTGTGTGGACTTGGAGGTGGTGGTGTTCCCATGCGCCTGCTGCTCTTGTCCGTCTAGGTGGAAGAGGTCGCGGGTTTGGGAGGTGCTGCTGAAGAAGCCTTGGCGAGTTGCTGCAGTGCATCTTGTAGATGGTACACACTGCAGCCACGGTGCGCCGGTGGTGGAGGGAGTGACTGTTTAAGGTGGTGGATGGGGTGCCAATCAAGCGGGCTGCTTTGTCCTGTATGGTGTCGAGCTTCTTGAGTGTTGTTGGAGCTGCACTCATCCAGGCAAGTGGAGAGTATTCCATCACACTCCTTACTTGTGCCTTGTAGATGGTGGAAAGGCTTTGGGGAGTCAGGAGGTGAGACACTCGCCGCAGAATACCCAGCCTCTGACCTGCTCTTGTTGCCACAGTGTTTATGTGGCTGGTCCAGTTAAGTTTCTGGTCAATGGTGACCCCCGGGATGTTGATGCTGGCGGATTCGGCGATGGTAATGCCGTTGAATGTCAAGGGGAGGTGGTTAGACTCTCGCTTGTTGGAGATAGTCATTGCCTGGCGCTTCTCAGCCCAAGCCTGAACGTTGTCCAGGTCTTGTTACATGCGGGCATGGACTGCTTCATTATCTGAGGAGTTGTGAATGGCGCTGAACACTGTGCAGTCATCAGCGAACATCCCCATTTCTGATCTTATGTTGCTTCTGAGATTTAAACCAAAGAGTGGGGCTCCACCATGCAGATACCCGAGCCTCTTTTCTCACTCTGGATAATCCTCTCCATGTTTCCTGAACATATTCCAGAGTTCCATGCCTTGTGAGAGCTGCATTCATGGGGCACCCTTGCAAAGGCATTCAGCTTTGCTTCTCAAAGTTAGTCATCACAAATAAATGTTCCGTCTCCCTGTTTACACGGTTTCCTTTTCACTCTTCCTTCATTTCCTCTGCTGCTTGGTTTCCACAGTTTAACGCACGATCTATCTTTCTGGGCTCCCTATTTCTCACGCTCTGTTCAAACAATGCCAGAAAGCGTTCTTCCCACTGTTCGTTTTGTCCGTTTAGAACCTGTGACATTGGCAGTTTGAATAAAATCCCCAAACTGGCCTCTGCATAATCTCGCCCTCTGTCTCTCTGTCTCTCCCTCTCTCTGTCTCTCCCTCTCAATTCAATTCAATTCAATTCAAATGCTTTATTGGCATGAAAGTTTACAGAGAACCATATTGCCAAAGCTTACATTGCAAAAAGGTACAGTTTTCTAACATTCTGTAGGTGTCAATCGATTTGACATTTGTTGGGTACATACAATATTACTTTTAAACAATATTAATTTTAAACAGTCTTTGTACTTCATTTGGTACGTTCAATATTAATTTTAAACAGTCTTAATTTTAAACAGTCCTCAGGTTGTGACATGTTGTTACATATTTGGCCCCAAGGTATGGTCTGTCTCCTTCTCCTAAGACTAATCTCAGTTTTGACAGATCATCCAATTCCTTGAAATCTGGGGTTGTTTGGCTTAGCTTGTTGAATAATATGTTTCTTGATGTGTTGAATTTTTCGCATTTTAGGAGGAAATGCATTTCTGTTTCAACCTCGCCAGCCAGACATTGATCGCATATTCTATTCTCTCTAGGCTGCCAGGATTTCTTGTATCTGCCTTTTTCAATTTCCAGTTGGTGGTCGCTTAGTCTGTACCTGGTGAGGGTCTGTCTCTGTTTTGTGTCTCTGATGGTCGTGAGGTAGTCTGCCAGTTTATATTCTCTTTTTAGGGCCCGGTAACATTCTAATCTGCTTTGGCTTTCGGTTATTTTGTTCCAATGTTCCAGGTAGGTTTCTTTGCATTTTTTAATGATTTGGTTCACTCGGATTGGTGTTTGGACGGCTGTGTTGGTCTGGGGCTGGTCAGGGTCCGGCTGAGTACTTAGTTTCAGTAGCAGCTGACTCAGGGGACTCTTTTCTGGGTTTAGCTCTTGGGTCTGAAAGGCTTTGAAATGAAGGGTGTCTGGGGAGCTAGATTTGAGGTGATTTAGGAAGTTTAGTGCTCGTTTTTGGATGTTTATTATCAGTGGGTATCTGCCTAGTTCGGCTCTGCATGCATTTGTTGGCGTTTTTCTTTGGGTGCGAAGGATGCTTCGGCAGAATTCTGCATGTAGGGCTTCTATTGTGTGTTTTTCCCATTTAGTGTAGCTTTGGTGATTTAGCGGGCCCCATACTTCACTACCGTACAGTGCAATGGGCAGGATTATGCTGTCAAATATTTTGAGCCAGATTTTGATTGGGATTTGGATGTTGTAGAATTTTCTTTTTATTGCATATAGGGCTCTTCGGGCTTTTTCTTTTAGTGCATTCACTGCTATGCTGAAG
This sequence comes from Somniosus microcephalus, assembly GCF_052327205.1. Lineage (NCBI taxonomy): Eukaryota > Metazoa > Chordata > Chondrichthyes > Squaliformes > Somniosidae > Somniosus > Somniosus microcephalus. The sequence continues at coordinate 1,204,239 of NC_141016.1, read as the reverse complement.
CTCCCTGATGCTGTAATAGTTAGACCAAGGTAGGTGTAGCTCATAGTGTGTCCTATAGTGGTATCACTGAGGGTAAACTGGTATTTGTTTTCCTGACATCTGGGCCTTTTTTGAAAAATCATGATGTTGGTTTTCTTTAGATTTACTGTTAGAGCCCAATTTTGGCAGTATTTGTCGAGTAGGTCTAGTTGTTGCTGTAATCCCTGTTCTGTGGGAGACAGCAGAACCAGGTCGTCCGCATAGAACAGGGATTTCACTTCTCCATCCAGGAGACGGAGACCTGGTGACTCGCTTTGCTCCAGCATGTCTGCTAATTCATTTATGTATATGTTGAACAGGGTCGGGCTCAAATTGCAGCCCTGCCGGACGCCTCTTCCCTGGGTGAAGAAATCGGTGCGTTTGTCTCCAATTTTGACCCCGCATTTGTTTTTCAGATACATTGATTTAATAAGGTCATAGACTTTGCCCCCTATTCCACACTGAAGAAGTTTATAATAGAGCCCTTCGTGCCATATCGAGTCAAAGGCTTTCTTGAAGTCGATGAAACAGGCGAATATTTTCCCATTTTTTGTTTGGTGTATATGTTTTCCAATGAGGGTGTGAAGGGTATAGATATGGTCGGCTGTGCGGTGTTTTGGAAGAAAGCCTATGGTTTTTTCTGAGGATATTATGTTTGTTAAGAAAATCAAGTTATCTACTATTTAGAATACTGCAGAATAACTTCCCTAAACAACTGTTGACACAGATGCCGCGGTAGTTATTTGGGTCTGATTTGTTTCCACTTTTATATATGGGGGAGATTAGTCCTTGGCACCAGATATCGGGAAAACAGCCTGAGCGTAATATGATGTTGAATAGTTTGAGTATCGCACCCTGCATCTCCATATTGCTGAACTTGAGCATTTCATTTTTGATGTTGTCTGGGCCACAGGCTTTCTTTAGGTGGAGAGATTTTGTTTTTGTGGCCAGTTCTTTCCATGTGATTGGGGAGTCTAGAGGGTTTTGGTTGTCTTTAATTGTTGCTTCTAATGTGTGGAGTTTTTCTGTGACCTGATGTTGACTTGGGTTTGTTTCGTTTATTGGGATGTCTTTGTAGAGGTTTTCAAAATGTGTTCTCCAGATGTCTCCATCTTGGATTGGTAATGCTTGCAATTGTGCTGTACTCAGGTTATTCCACATTTCCCAGAATTGTTTTGGATTGGTGGAGTTTTCAATTTCTTCGAGTATTTTGTGGGTATAGTTTTGTGTTTTGTTCCTAATGGTGTGTTTATATCTTTTGAGGGTTTCATTGTATCTAGTACGTAGGTCCGGATTGTTTGGTTGGTGATGCTTTTGGTTTGATATTTTTCTCAGGTCTTTTCTGGCATTTTTGCATTCGTGGTCAAACCATTTCTTATTTTTATTTTGTCTTTTGTGACGCTTCCTCTTCTGTTTCACAAGGTCGGCTTTTACAGCTGCCTCATGGAAGATCATATTTATATCCTCTATGGCCATGTTTACACCATCTCTGGTGATCTCGTATGGGTTTTCTTTAAATTTTGATATTTTACTTGAGATCAGGTGACTTTCGTGCTGTGGGAGACAGCAGAACCAGGTCGTCCGCATAGAACAGGGACCTCACTTCCCCATCCAGGAGACAGAGACCCGGTGACTCGCTTTGCTCCAGCATGTCTGCTAACTCATTTATGTATATGTTGAACAGGGTCGGACTCAAATTGCAACCCTGCCGGACGCCTCTTCTCTGGGTGAAGAAACCGGTGCGTTTGTCTCCAATTTTGACACCGCATTTATTTTTCAGATACATCGATTTAATAAGGTCATAGACTTTGCCCCCTATTCCACACTGAAGAAGTTTGTAATAGAGCCCTTCGTGCCAAATAGAGTCAAAAGCTTTCTTGAAGTCAATGAAACAAGCGAATATTTTCCCATTTTTTGTTTGGTGTATATGTTTTTCAATGAGAGTGTGAAGGATATAGATATGGTCAGTGGTGCGGTGTTTTGGAAGAAAGCCTATTTGATTTTTTCTAAGGATATTATGTTTATTAAGAAAATCCAGTAATCTGCTATTTAGAATACTACAGAATAACTTCCCTAGACAGCTGTTGACACAGATGCCACGGTAGTTATTTGGGTCTGATTTGTTTCCACTTTTATATATGGGAGAGATGAGTCCTTGGCACCAGATATCTGGAAAACAGCCTGAACGTAATATGATGTTGAATAACTTGAGTACAGCACCCTGCACCTCCATAGTGCTGAACTTGAGCATTTCATTTTTGATGTTGTCTGGACCACAGGCTTTCTTTAGGTGGAGAGATTTTGTTTTTGTGGCCAGTTCTTTCCAAGTGATTGGGGAGTCCAGAGGGTTTTGGTTGTCTTTAATTGTTGCTTCTAATGTGTGGAGTTTTTCTGTGACATGATGTTGACTTGAGTTTGATTCGTTTACTGGGATGTCTTTGTAGAGGTTTTCAAAATGTGTTCTCCAGATGTCACCATCTTGGATTGGTAATGCTTGTAATTGAGTTGTACTCAGGTTATTCCACATATCCCAGAATTGATTTTGATTAATGGAGTTTTCAATTTCTTCAAGTCTTTTGTGGGTATAGTTTTGTGTTTTGTTCCTAATGGTGTGTTTATATCTTTTGAGGGTCTCATTGTATCTAGTACGCAGGTCTGGGTTGTTTGGTTGGCGATGCTTTTGGTTTGATATTTTTCTCAGGTCTTTTCTGGCATTTTTGCATTCGCGATCAAACCATTTCTCATTTTTTTGTCTTTTGTAACGTTTCCTCTTCTGTTTCACAAGGTCGGCTTTTACAGCTGCCTCATGGAAGATCCTATTTATATCGTCTATGGCCATGTTTACACCATCTCTGGTGATCTCATATAGATTTTCTTTAAATTTTGATATTTTACTTGTGAGATCAGGTGAATTTAGTGCTGTGATGAATTTATCTCCACTGTCTGGGGCCCATCTGTATGTCTGGTTTAGTTTATGGAGCTTACTGGGTTCCTTTTTTGTGTCTGTAGTTTGGGCAGAAAGTTTAAGGTACACATTTATTTGGTTATGGTCTGAGAGGGGCGATTGCTGCCTGACAGTGAATGCGTTGATATCGCAGGGGTCCATGTCAGTGATTGTATTATCCGCCACACTAGACCCAAGAGTTGAGGAATAGGTGAGTCTCCCTAAGGAGTCCCCTCTGAACCTACCGTTAACTATGTACAGGCCTAAGGCTCGGCAGAGTTGCACTACCTCCCTACCGCGCTCTCGCGCTCTCTCTAGCGTTCTGTCTCGCATTCGCCACTTGTCAAATCACTAGGGAGCACGCTGTTTGTTGCCCTTCACTTGACATTCCCACTGCCAAAAACAAGTTGAACGACTGGTTCTGTCTGTTCTACATAGAGCAGCTCTTCAGCCCATTGTGTTGCAAGGCAGCACCATCTCCGAGCTTGACTCCTGTGGTTTGTAACCCTGTCTCCTCCCCACCCCCCCCAGCCATCTTGCTACTTTGCAGCACGTTATTGGATATGTGCGATCCTGTGTTTAATTCCTCAATATTTTTCTCCATTTGTCCCAATTCCTACGAAATCACTGAGCGTTGGTTGATGCAGCCTCCATGCTGACTACTAAACATGCCCAGCCAGTGGCTTGGGCTGTCTGGTCAGCTCTGCTCACCTCAGGAAGGATATATTGGCCTTGGAGGCGGTGCAGCGCAGATTCACCAGAATGATACCGGGGCTAAAAGTTAATGAGGACAGGCTGCATAAACGTGGCTTGTATTCCCTTGAGTTTCGAAGGTTGAAGGATAAATTGCATTTCTGTAGCGCCTTTCTCAATCTCCGTACATCCCAAAGTGTTTTACAGCCAATGAAGTACTTTTTGAAATGTAGTCACTTGTAATGCAGGAAACATGGCAGCCTTTGTGCGCACAGCAAGATCCCACAAGCAGTAATGCGATGACCAGATATTCTGTGTTTTTTAGTGATACTGGTCTAATTGATATCTTTAAAATGATAAAGGAACTGATAGGGTAGAGAGAGAAACTATTTCCTCTGGTGGGGGGAGTCCAGAACAAGGGGGTTCTGCAAATTAAAGCCAGGCCGTTCAGGAGTGAAATCAGGAAACACTTTTTCCACACACGGTAGTGGAAATCTGGAAAACTCTTCCCTAAAAGGCTATGTATTCCAGGATAATTGAAATTTTCAAGACTGAGATTGATAGATTTTTGCTGGCTAGGGGTGTTAAGGGATATGGAGAACAGGTGGGTAAATGGGGTAGGGATGTGGATCAGCCATGATCTAATTAAGTGGTGGAGCAGGCGGAAAGGGCTGAATGGCCTCCTCCTGTTCCTGTGTAACAGGCTCGAGGGGCTGAATGGCCTCCTCCTGTTCCTGTGTAACAGGCTCGAGGGGCTGAATGGCCTCCTCCTGTTCCTGTGTAACAGGCTCGAGGGGCTGAATGGTCTCCTACTGTTCCTGTGTAACAGGCTCGAGGGGCTGAATGGGCCTCCTCCTGTTCCTGTGTAACAGGCTCGAGGGGCTGAATGGCCTCTTCCTGTTCCTGTGTAACAGGCTCGAGGGGCTGAATGGTCTCCTCCTGTTCCTGTGTAACAGGCTCGAGGGGCTGAATGGCCTCTTCCTGTTCCTGTGTAACAGGCTCGAGGGGCTGAATGGCCTCCTCCTGTTCCTGTGTAACAGGCTCGAGGGGCTGAATGGTCTCCTCCTGTTCCTGTGTAACAGTCTCGAGGGGCTGAATGGCCTGCTCCTGTTCCTATGTGCCATCCTCCACAGGCCTGTTGCAATCTGCCAGGTGGCTCAGCTCTGAAGTGTCGCTGTGCGTGCTTGTTTGTGACACCGCAGACACAACCAGTCCCATGCATGACCCCAGGCCAGTTTTCACTTGTCCCGGTCTGGTATTGTTTTAGTGCAGTGACTGGAGGTGGTCACGTGGGCTCTTGCTCACCGTCTAATTAAATACTTCATTTGCCCGATAGGCTCCTGACCCTGCTCCCACTTGATACTGTAATTAAACGGCAATTCCTCGGTGTACAGTGTCTAATTAGTTTGCTGGTTGGCAAATAAAGGCATCTTTGTGGGGCTGGTCACTTCAAAGACTTGAAGCTTAAAGAATGAACTTGTATTTATACGCCCACCGGACGTCCCAAAGCGCTTTACAACCAATGAAGTGCTTTCGAAGCGTGCCGCTGCGCGTACTGTAAATCACCCAGCCTGGCCTCCAACTGCATTCTGAATTTCTCACGTCTTTGACCTACCTCAGTGAGGGAAGTTTGCAGTCTGACCTGAAGCTAGAAGCACCAGGCAATCTGGAAGCTTCTCTAATTAACCTATCATTAACCTCAGTACTTATTTACACCACAGCAAGTGCGTGAGTAATGGCCTTAAAGGGACAGGCCACGTTAACAGCGAAACATCACAACCATACACCAGAACGCAGACACCCTGTGAGTCACACCATGGAAAATCAGTTAGTATATGACTAGCATTACATGGTATAAACCTCTTCTCCTGCAAGATAATGAATCCTCTGACTCTTCTCTCTAGAAAAGAAAAGGCTGCTGGGTGATCTAATAGTCTTTAAAATTATGAAGGGGTTTGAAAGGGTAGATGTGGAGAAGGTGTTTCCACTTGTGGGGGAAGACCAGAACTAGGGTCATCAATATAAGATCGTCACTAATCAATCCAACAGGGAATTCAGGAGAAACTCCTTTACCCAGAGAGTGGTGAGAATGTGGAACTCGCTCCCACAGGGAGTGGTTGAGGCGAATAGTGTAGATGCATTTAAGGGGAAGCTGGATAAACACAGGAGGGAGAAAGGAATAGAAGAATATGTTGATCAAAAACTCCCATTCCTACTGGGGGAGGAGAGAAGCTGTGTAACACTGGTGGCACACTATGTTACAGCTTGCCATGAACAGAGGGACAACCAGTAAACTAAGACAAGAGTATATATAAACAAGGCGAAAATATATTTATAAACTCAGGGATATACCTGTTTATACACTGTATGAATGGAACCGCGTTTATGTGTTCAACCATAAATGTATTTTGATGCTTTGGCAACATAAGATGTACCTTATCATGCCAATAAAGCGATTTGTATTGTATTGTATTGATAGGGTGCGATGAAGAGAGGTGCCCCCTCTCCAGACAGGGAGCATGTGCTGAAGCCGTGTCTTTGACGATGAAGAGTTGAAGTTGGGTGGTGTCTCCTCGAGCAGCGAGTGTGGAAGCTGTCGAGTCTCTGAGTAGCGATGAAGCAACTGGCAGATTAAGAGGGAATGCCGAGGCTCTGACATCTAGCTGAGGACTGTAGGCCGATTCCCTGTGCAGAGGACTGGAGGCCGATTCCCTGTGCAGAGGACTGGAGGCCGATTCCCTGTGCAGAGGACTGGAGGCCGATTCCCTGCGCAGAGGACTGGAGGCCGATTCCCTGCGCAGAGGACTGGAGGCCGATTCCCTGTGCAGAGGACTGGAGGCCGATTCCCTGTGCAGAGGACTGTAGGCCGATTCCCTGTGCAGAGGACTGGAGGCCGATTCCCTGTGCAGAGGACTGGAGGCCGATTCCCTGTGCAGAGGACTGGAGGCCGATTCCCTGTGCAGAGGACTGGAGGCCGATTCCCTGTGCAGAGGACTGTAGGCCGATTCCCTGTGCAGAGGACTGTAGGCCGATTCCCTGTGCAGAGGACTGGAGGCCGATTCCCTGTGCAGAGGACTGTAGGCCGATTCCCTGTGCAGAGGACTGGAGGCCGATTCCCTGTGCAGAGGACTGGAGGCCGATTCCCTGTGCAGAGGAATGTAGGCCGATTCCCTGTGCAGAGGACTGGAGGCCGATTCCCTGTGCAGAGGACTGGAGGCCGATTCCCTGCGCAGAGGACTGGAGGCCGATTCCCTGCGCAGAGGACTGGAGGCCGATTCCCTGCGCAGAGGACTGGAGGCCGATTCCCTGCGCAGAGGACTGGAGGCCGATTCCCTGCGCAGAGGACTGGAGGCCGATTCCCTGCGCAGAGGACTGGAGGCCGATTCCCTGCGCAGAGGACTGGAGGCCGATTCCCTGCGCAGAGGACTGGAGGCCGATTCCCTGTGCAGAGGACTGGAGGCCGATTCCCTGTGCAGAGGACTGGAGGCCGATTCCCTGAGCAGAGGACTGGAGGCCGATTCCCTGCGCAGAGGACTGTAGGCCGATTCCCTGTGCAGAGGACTGGCTCGATGGACTGTGGATCACTCCCAGTATCTTTTCTAATTCCTAGTCTTGGCTTTTGCAATTTGTGGGGGTTTGCTTTACTTCACCACTTGTATTGAAAGAAGCTGACATGATTGTTACACTCGCGGACTCGCTCGATCGCGGACTCACATGCACACACACAATAAATAGATACATATAAACACTGCATTTCATGTGGGAAGTGTAGCTCACTTGCTCTGTGAGCAGGGGTGCTGACTCAGGCTAGCACAGTTTGTGGCGATAGGATGTAGGACACAGCAGATGATCTTGCTACGTGCCAGCAACTGAATGTATACAGGAAACCAGTGGAACAAAGGCCGAGCAGTCTGGTGGAGGAAGCCAAGACCTTATCTGGCCCTGTAACTGCAGATTGGATGTAGGTGTGTATTTGCATTGTTCGAGTGCAGAACAGCAGCAGGCCTGCGAGCTGATGGATGGGCAGCAGTTTGACACCCAGCACTCAGTTGCAATGACAGATCTTGGAATTTTCAGTCTCCCCTCAGTACAGTTGTAGATTCTGCCCTTCCTCTCACGCAGGGAGTTGATACCGAGCCAGAGGAAACATAGAAACATAGAAGGTAGGAGCAGGAGTAGGCCATTCGGCCCCTCGAGCCTGCTCCGCCATTTAATGAGATCATGGCTGATCATCCAAATTCAGTACCCTGTCCCTGCCTTCTCCCCATATCCCTTGATCCCTTTAGCCTTAAGAAATATATCTAACTCCTTCTTGAATATATTTAATGAATTGGCCTCTACTGCCTTCTGTGGTAGAGAATTCCACAGGTTCACCACTCTCTGGGTGAAGAAATTCCTCCTCATCTCTGTCCTAAATGGCTTACCCCTTATCCTTAGACTGTGACCCCTGGTTCTGGACTTCCCGGCCATCGGGAACATCCTTCCTGCATCTAGTCCTGTTAGAATTTTATAAGTTTCAATGAGATCCCCTCTCATTCTTCTAAACTCCAGCGAGTATAAGCCCAATCGACCCAATCTCTCCTCATACGTCATTCCTGCCATCCCAGGTATCAGTCTGGTGAATCTTCGCTGCGCTCCCTCCATGGCAAGAACATCCTTCCTCAGATAAGGCGACCAAAACTGCACACAATACTCAAGATGTGGTCTCACCAAGGCCCTGTACAGCTGCAGCAAGACATCCTTGTTCCTGTACTCAAACCCCCTCGCTACGAAGGAATAACTAATCAATCCATTAATGAACCCCTCTAACTCAATCGTAATGCTCTGATTCAGTCTAATGTGTAACCCTCCCCGTCACAGGTGGATACTCACAAGCTGTTGACCAGGTGTCAGTCATGGCTCAGTGGGCAGTGCTCTCGCTTCTAAGTCAGAGGTTGTGGGTTCAAGTCCCACTCCAGAGACTTGAGCACAAAATCCAGGCTGACACTCCCAGTGCAGTACTAAAGGAGCGCTGTACTTTCGGAGGGTGCCGTCTTTCGGATGAGATGTTAAACCCTCACAGGTGGACGTAAAAGATCCCACAGCTACTATTTCGAAGAAGAGCAGGGGAGTTCTCCCTGGTGTTCTGGCCAATATTTATCCCTCAACCAACATTACTAAAACAGATGATTTAGTCATTATCACATTGCTGTTTGTGGGATCTTTTTGTGCGCAAATTGGCCACCACGTTTCCTACATTACAACAGTGACTGCACTTCAAAAATACAAACAGCTTACTCTTCACAAATGACCCAGCTAGAGCCGACCTGTGCTGTGAAGCACTTTGGGATGTCATGAGGTTGTGAAAGGTGCTCTCGAAACTCGAGTCTTTCTTTCTTTAAAACTGGCTCCAAGATCTGATTAAAGTTTGGTTAGGCATTGTGTGAATCTCTCCCAGCTAGTGAAGACCGGAAGGGAGCTTTCTGCTGCAATTGTGGCATTGTTTGATTTGACTTCCATTACCTGTGTGAATGCCTCTATCTAACCTGGCTGCCATCCTACGACTGCACGGTCCAAACAGTGACTGGAGTTGGTGCCTCTTCTCTCTCCATATTGTTGCCTGTTGCGAGCGGTGCACTTTGTACAGTGCCCAGAGGAAGTCTAACCATCTTGTCTTCTGTTACAGGGCACTTTTTACGTACGAGGGGAACAGCAATGACCTGCGGGTGGCTGGTACAGGAGGTGAGGGTCACTCCATCTCGCTGGCACTCTAACTTCAACATGACATTTCATCAGTAATAAGTGATTCCGACTGCATTGACCTGATGCGAGTTTAATTGAGTTCCTGTGGATTTGTTGATATGTTGAGATGAATTGATCTGCCTAGTGGGCATTGATTGTGGTGAATTGGCCGCAAAGGGGCAGCAACTGTCCCTCACTTTGCTAGGCTAACTGAGTTTTGTCCCTTATTAAAGCCCTTGTGGTGCAAATTGTACCTGGGGGCCGAGGGGAAATGAATTTGGGTCCTAGGTTTGGCCAGTGTTGTGCGCTAACTTTCTAGTGACAGCAACCCCCCCCCCCCCCCCCCCCCCCGGAGTCTTGCTCGGGGGCTGTTGATGCCACGTGGGTCTGCGCCTGCGCCACATGTTCAACTCCTGATTTGCCCTTTGAGCAGCTCCCCATGGATCCACACTCTCCGCAGCTGTCTATACCACTGGTTCACGGATGCTCCAAGCTGACTCCACGCTGTCTACTTCATCCCACCCCAGAACCTTGGACTCTCTCGTAACATCTCCTCCCCGTCATCTGTTTATGACCAGGATATGTCTCTCCTAATCGTTAGAATGTCTGTGGAACCTCTGTGTCCATTCGGATTCACATTTTGGCTGCCGCTCTGGACCCGAGTCCATTACTTCTATCTCCCCTTCCTTTTTTCCTCGGCCCCATCTCTCCTGTCTCTTCCTTTTCCTGTCGCCCAGTCATGCCACCTTTCATTTCTCCCCTCTTGGGTATTTTTCCTTTTGTTTCCTTTTCAAATGTTTATCCAATTCCCTTAGAAAGTTACTATTGAATCTGCTTCCACCATCTTTTCAGGCAGCACGTTCCAGATCTTCATAATTCTCCTCATCTCCCTTCTGGTTGGTTTGCCAATTACCTTAAATCTGCGTCCTCTGGTTACCGAGCCTCCTGCCAGTTTCTCCCGATCAAAACCCCATCATAATTTTGAACCCCTCGATTAAATCCCCATACTGGGTTGTTCCCCCATTTTGGCCCCACCTTCACTGCCTCAAGTCCAAGGGCACAGACTTGTGTGTATCTGGCGCACAACTGGTTTAGCCAAGTGCCATCAGACCTCACTTTCCTCTGCCCAAACTGCCCACCGTCCCTTTATACCCTTCTCCCTGCCGCCTCCACGCTCACCAACAACATGCTTGGAACTCATGGACTTCTTCCATTGAGATAATCTGTTCAGCTTCCTCTGCTGCTTCCCCCTCCTTCCCGTTGCCCACCAAGCCAAACCTCCCTCCTGTCCTAGCCCTCCGTGCACATCTTTCTCTAGTCTCTCTCCCATCGCGCTCATCTTGCCCATGAGACCTCCCTCCTGTTCCCTTGACCCCATTCCCATTAAGCTGTGGAATACCCACCTTTGTTTCCTAGCTCCCACGCCAGCTGACATTGTAACTGTTTCCTTCTCCAGTACCATCCCCTCATTTTCAAAACTGCCATCATCCTTCTCCTCAAAAACCCACCCTTGACCCGTGTCCTTGCAAACTACTGCCCCATCTCCAACCTCCCTTTCCGGCCCAAGACTTGGAATGTGTTGTCGTCTCCTAAATCAGTGGCCGTCTTTCCCGCAGCACACTCTGTTTCAACCTCTCCAATTGGGCTTCTGCCCCTGCCACAGCACTGAACCGGCCCTAAACAAAGTCACAGATGACATCCTCTGACTGACCATGGTGCACTATCCGTCCTGACCTGTCATTTAAAGGTCAGCCACAATAAATCAAAGTGCAGAGGTACTCCATTGTAAGAACAGGACTGTGTAAGATCATGGCTGTTGCTGCTTCGACTGCTGGCTTTATCCTGATGCCCTGCTCTGTTGCCCTTTTCAGATGGGGGCCTTGAGGAGTTGGTGGAAGAACTAAACAGTGGGAAGGTGATGTACGCCTTTTGCCGAGTGAAAGACCCCAATTCAGGATTGTCCAAGTGTGTCTTGATTAACTGGGTAAGTGAGTTACTGTTCATTTACAATTGACTGGACTGGATCTACATGTCATTGAAATGTTGGTGCTTTTTCCGACCCTCATCTCCTGAAGGTACTGACTCGACTGGTCAGTGCCCTGTGAAACCTTGCCAAGACACCGTCTTTCATTGTGAGGTCAGACAGCGAGCACTGCTGGCAGTTTTATCTTGGGAGGCATGCTGGCCAAGCCCAATCCTGGCCTTGCACGGTGTCACCGCAGCTTTTCCTCCCTCCCTCACCTTCCTCTGCTCAAGGACCTGAGACCAATTGTGACAACCCGACTGGTGTACAGCTGAGAAGAGGACATCTTTCTTGCTTCTAACTTGCGTTTAATCTGTTTGTTTCTCCCCTGGCATTTGAACATTTCACCATAGTGGATTTGCAAGGATCAATTTTAATTCCCATCATAATCTTGTAGGTCTCCTAGTTTCCACAGAAACCGTACTCCTTAAAATCGTGTTTGCTCAGTGTATGAGGAGCAGATTAGACTGGGTTATAGAAAGCTGTATTTGTTTCATATATGGAGACATGAGTCAGACTGTACGCATGCTTATCACAGTCACGTAACCCTATTTACCTCACCCTTTCTCTTCAGACTGGTGAAGGAGTGAAGGATGCCAGGAAAGGGCTGTGTGCTAATCATGTCAGCACCATAGCCAACTTTTTAAAGGTAAGCTACGTTCAGTTTTTCTGTTACCCTGCCAAGTATGCCAGTGCCTAGTGTTTAAATGTCGTCTCTACTATTCGCTTCGCTCGTCTCCCATCTGCTGCTCAACCATGCCTTTGTTACCTCTAGACTTGACTATTCCAGTGCTCTCCTGGCCGGCCTTCCATCTTCCACGCTCCGTAATCTTGAGCCTATCCCGTTCACCCATCACCCCTGTGCTCGCTGACTTACATTGGCTCCTGGACTGGCAACACCTCCATTCTAAAATTCTCATCCTTGTGTTCAAATCCCTCCATGGCCTCACCCCCCTCCTTATCTCTGTAATCTCCTCCAGCCCCACAACCCTCCCAGATCTCTGCGCTCCTCCAATTCTGACCTCTTGGGCATCCCCGATTTTAATCGCTCCACCATTGGTGGCCGTGCCTTCAGCTGCCTGGGCCCCGAGCTCTGGAACTCTCTCCCTAAACCTCTCCGCCTCTCCTCCTTTAAGACACTTCTTAAAACCGACCTCTCTAACCCCTAATATCTCCTTGTGTGGTTTGGTGTCACGTTTTGTCCGATTGTGCTCCTGTGAAGCTTCTTGGGATGTTTTACTTTGTTAAAGGTGCTATATAAATGCAAGTTGCTGTTGACTGTCCTTCTCTCCAGGGGGCCCACGTCACCATTAACGCCCGTGCCGATGAGGACGTCGAACCCGAGGTGATCATTGAGAAAGTGGCCAAGGCCTCGGGCGCCAACTACAGCTTCCACAAGGAGAGCTCCCGCTTCCAGGACACGGGCCCACAGGGACCTGTGGTGAGTCCAAATCCATACTGTGGAAGGGGTGTGCAGAAGTCTTCCAGGTGATGGTCGGAGGTATTTAGGGACTAGTTGTCAGCGTAGTGATGGGAGGGGGGAGGAGGAGAGAGATTGGTAGCACGACAGATTTTCAGTATCCTTGTGTGGTTTGATGAAGTGCTGAACAGAGACCAGGCAGCCCTGTCCCATCCCACAGAAGGAGATGAGCCAGTCGGCAGGTGGTGTCTTGCCCCATCCTCGTGGCTGTTGAGTGACGTACAGTGCGAGTGTGCCTTAGAAAGGCACTCGTGCTCAGCTCATGTCTTCAGACAAAGTTTAGTGCGGTGGACAATCTTCCTACTGTGGAGAGTGCGGAGTGTTTGGCCCCTGCTGACAAGTGCCGATTGCCCTCCAGCACCTTGCCCACACACGGCTGTTCATCGAGTGGGAGCCTCGACATTGCGTGTCAGTAGTGACCACAGGGCACCACCACAACTGGTGCACTCCTAGCAGGGGGTCAGTGCATAATAGGGTGGGAACCCGGGCTGACTTTACCCCTCCCTCACCCAGGGCTGGTGAGACACATTGTACCACCCGGCCATCAATCCTCTGAGATCAGTGCAGGCTGGGATCAGACCTGGTGGTCAGTGTAGATCAGCGACTCCGTGTCACAGTAGAGTCCCGCCGGTAGTTAATTATCTTCCGTTCTCTTCTCTTAGGGCTCAGTTTATAAGAAGACCAATGCAATGTCGGAAATCCGAAGTGTTAACAAAGAGAGCTTCTGGGCACAGACCGAGGTAAGGCTCTGCACGGGAAAGGGTTAATAGAACAAGAACTAAATTGGCCATGTGACTCGCGGTCCCCAATCTCAGCTCGTGTCGGTGGTCCAGCTGGCCGACTGACTAATAATCCTGAGATTGTGAGTTCAATCTGGAAATAAAAAGCCGGTCTCAGTAAAAGTGACCATGAAGCTGTTGGATTGCCGTAAAAACCCAACTGGTTCACTGATGTCCTTTAGGGAAGGAAATCTGCCGTCCCTACCCGGTCTGGGCCTACATGTGACTCCAGTCCCACACCAACGTGGTTGGCTCTGTTGTCTGCTGAAGTGGCCTAGCAATTCACTCAGTATAAACCCACTAGTGGTTCAAAAATGCCCACCACCACCTTCTCAGGACAACGAGGGATGGGCAACAAATGCCGGCCTTGCCAGCGACACCCACATCCCGAGAATGAGTTAAAAAGAAACCAAGCGTTGTTGCTGACGCTGTTTAAGACAGCAGCGTGGAGCAGTCCGCACGCTCTGCCCGGGGGCGGCGGCCCGCGCGCTCTGCCCGGGGGCGGCCTGTACGTCCTGCCCAGGCGTTGCCCCTTGGAACATTGTGCCCACAGTCTGTGACTGGGCTTCCTGATGATACATCGGGCACCGCAGCGCTGAAGCCGCAGGTGTATCGATCGCGATTGCTATTCGCTTCGGATTTACCCTGTCGGTATCATAGCAACCGAATCCCAAAATAACCGCAAACCCCTTTCCCACCAGAAAGACGAAGAGAAGCGAAGGGAAGAAGATAAAAAGAGGAGGGTGCTGGAACAAGAGGGCTTGGAGCAGGAGAGGAAGGACAGGGAGCGGCAGGAGTCGGAGCACAGGGAGCAACAGTTCAAGGAGAAGTCCAATCAGATCGACCAACAGATGTGAGTCTCTCCATCTTGTCACCTTTTCTGTGGGTGAAGCCAGTTTGAGCAGGCTGGGTCAGGGCGACATGACCGGTATTGTGATGGGGAATGAACCATAATAAATCGAATTTACAGCACAGAAACAGGCCATTCGGCCCCACTGGTCCATGCCGCTGTTAATGCTCCACACGAGCCTCCTCCCACCCCTGCTCATCTCACCTCATCAACATATCTAGAACTTGGCGTCTTAGTCTCAGGATAAGGGGTCGGCCATTTAGGACCGATGAGAAGAAATTTCTACCCCAGAGGGCTGTGGATGCTCAGTCAATGAGCATATTCAGTGCTGAGAGCGATAGAGTTTTGGCATCATGGGGAATATGGGGATCGGGCAGGAAAGTGGAGTTGAGGTGGAAGATCAGCCATGATCTTATTGAATGGCAGAGCAGGCTCGAGGGGCCGCATAGCCGACCCCTGCTCCTGTTTCTTATGTTCTTATCCTTCTATTCCTTTCTCCCTCGTGTTTATCCAGCTTCCCCTTAAATGCATCTCTGCTCTTCGCCTCAACCACTCCCTGTGGGAGCGAGTTCCATATTCTTACCACTCTCTGGGTAAAGAAGTTTCTCCTGAATTCCCTATTGGATTTATTAGCAACTATCTTATATTTATGGTCCTAAGTTTTGGACTCCCCCCACCCCCACTATTAAATCCGTGTGTTAATGGAGACACGGAATGCAGGAGTTGGTTTAACAAGTCTTTACTGAATGGAGACAATCTGGAAACTGAAACTACAGAAGCCTGCCAGGGCCTTTTATACAGGGATGGTCACTGCCGGTACTGCAGTCTGAGACCAGTTATTCCCTTAAAGGGACATACACAATTCCTCCCCTTTTAGATAAACAGTACATAACATTCATTTAACAACTAAATAATAACTAATTACAATTACGGTTGCTAGATACATTAGTTGAAGTTAAGCAATTATAAGTTCAGTCTTTGAGGAGGCTTCCTGATTCTGTCTGGATAACGCCTCTTTGGGATATCAGGTTCTTCTGGCAAGGTTGAGTCGGGATCAATGTTGTTGTTTGGTTCGTCTGCTTCCAATATCACCGATTCTGCGGTAGATGCAATTGGTACTTCGGTTTCATCGCCAGGTGTATCAGATCGTGGTGTGGAGTTGAGGTTTTCCAGTGACTCTAGAATCTGGTCAGCATGGCGTCTTACAATGCTTTCTCCAACGTCCACGGTATACATTAGAGGTCCTTGCCGTGTACAGATCGTTCCTGGCTGCCATTTCTCTGTGCGGTAGTCCCCGGCCAAAACTGGTTGACCTATCTTAAAACTCCTGGTCGGCCTTTCATTCACATTCTGAAACTCCCTGTTCGCCACATCTCTTCTGACGTTTGGCTTAACCAAATCCAAGCGGCATCGTAGTCTTCGATTGAAGAACATCATGGCTGGAGTTTGGTTGGTAACCGCATGTGTCGCATTCCGGTAGGCAAACAAGAAGTTATCCACCTTGTGTTGTAGGGGTATATCTTCATTACACATTGCCTTGATAGCCTTCTTGAATGTTTGAACAAACCTCTCGGCCAATCCATTAGTGGCTGGATGATATGGGGCGGATGTGTAATGCTTAACACCATTGTTCTTTAAGAACCCCCGGAACTCTTCAGACACAAACTGTGGTCCATTGTCAGAGCAAATCTGTTCAGGCAACCCATTCCTGGCGAATATGCTTCGTAAGACTGTGATAGTTTTTTCTGTAGTGGTTGAGGACATTTTTATTACCTCTGGCCACTTTGAATGTGCATCCACCGCAATTAAAAACATCGAGTCTATAAAGGAACCAGCAAAATCAATGTGCACCCTTTGCCATGGAGATGAGGGCCACTCCCATGGATGTAGAGGGGCTTGTGGTGGGGCGTTTTGGACCTTCTGGCATCCTGTACAGCTCTTGGTCATCTCTTCGATTTCTCTATCGATTCCCGGCCACCACACAAACGCTCTGGCTAAGTTCTTCATTTTTACCCCTCCCAGATGACCCTCATGAAGCTCATTGAGCACTCTATCCTTCAATTTGGGTGGAATTACTACTCTGGATCCACACATCAAGGTTCCTCTGCACACTGACAGCTGTTCTCTTCTCTGCGAGAATGCTGGCAGCAGTGGTTCGCCATGTGCTGGCCATCCCTTCACCGTTAAATCATAGACCCAGGAGAGTGTCGGGTCATTTCGTGTTTCCTTTTCTATGTTTGCATTCGTCACAGGGAGACATTCGACAATAGTCGAGTGGAATAACTCCACTGGATCCACTGCCAGTTCTTCTTCCACCGTCGGCAACGGTAGGCGCGACAATCCATCAGCATTCCCATGCTGTTTAGTTCCTTTGTACTCGGTCATATTGGTGTGCCCCGAGGAAAAGGGACCACCTCTGTAGCCGTTGTGCCGTCATTATCGGTACGCCCTTCTGAGGGTTGAAAATGGAGACGAGAGGTTGATGATCAGTTAGTAGAGTAAATTTCTGACCGTGCAGGTAGTGATTGAACTTCTTCACCCCCCACACCAGGCTGAGGGCCTCTCTGTCAATCTGGGCGTAGTTACGCTCGGCTGAAGTTAACGAGCGTGACGCAAAAGCTATCGGCCTCTCAGAACCATCAAGGAATTTATGTGACAGAACCGCCCCAATGCCGTAGGGAGACGCATCACATGCCAGTCTCATCGGTAGTGATGGGTTGTAGTGAGCCAATACTTCTCTTGAAGTGATTAGGTCCTTACTCTTCTGAAAGGCCCGCTTACATTCATTGCTCCATTTCCATGCTACTCCCGTTCGTAGTAGGGCGTTCAGTGGATGCAGAATTGTGGACAAATTCAGCAAAAACTTATGGTAGTAATTCACCAATCCGAGGAATGACCTCAGTTGTGACACATTTTCAGGCGCTGGAGCCTTAACTACCGCTTCAATTTTGTCGGGACTTATGCAACCCCTCTTCATCAATCACGTGGCCACAATACGATATCTGTTTCTTAAAAAACTCGCACTTGGGGCGATTGGCTCGTAGCCCATGTTCACGTAGTCTAGTGAGCACCTGCTCTAGGTTGGCAAGGTGTTCACTGTCATCTTCACCTGTCACTAGGATGTCGTCCAAGTAACACTGAGTCCTCGGAATCCCTTGCAGGACTTGTTCCATCGCTCTTTGCCATATCGCCGGAGCTGATGCTACTCCGAATATCAGTCGATTATACTGGTAAAGACCTTTGTGAGTGTTTATCGTGAGATACTTCCTAGAGGATTCTTCAACCTCCATCTGCAAATATGCTTGCGCTAGGTCAATTTTTGTAAAACACTTCCCTCCGGATAGTGAGGCGAAGATATCTTCTATCCTTGGAAGAGGATATTGTACTGTGTGAAGGACTGGGTTCACTGTCACCTTGAAGTCCCCACAGATGCGAACCTTCCTTGGCTCCTCAGACTTATTGTTTAACGTTTTCTTCATGACAGGAATGATGGGTGTCGCCCACTCGCTCCAGTCTACCTTAGATAACACGCCTGCATTCTCCAGCTCTGCCTCGACGGCTGGGCGAATTGCATATGGTACCGGTCTTGCTTTGAAAAACTTGGGAATTGCATTCTCCTCTATTTTTATCGAGGTGGTTACGCCTTTAAGCGTGCCCAGTTCTTGTTGAAATACCTCTTTGGCGTCAGCTAAGATTGTTGACAATCATCCAGGAGTGACGTTGTCATCCTTTTTACCAGCCACCGTCAGTGCCTGAATGGAGTGCCAGTCTAAACTTATCTTTCTGATCCATTCACGTCCCAATAACGGTGGTCCACCATCTTGCAGAATGTAGAGATACAATTTCCGTATTTTCTTGCCGTTGTATTCGACAGGCACCCTTATTTTTCCTCTGGGGTATACTTTTTGCCCCGTATACGTCCTCAAGACAATGGATGTCTCTCTCAAGGGTATGTGTGAGAATAGCTGCTCGTAGTCTCGTCGATTCATGACGGTTAGAGCTGATCCTGTATCCAGTTCCATTTTGACTTGAGACCCTGCTATCGTGAGGGTGACCCAAATGGTTCGGTGATCCTCTTTTGCGATTACGTTGTGAAGTTTGAGACAGCTTAGTCTCTTGTTCCCGGATTCACTATCGCTCATCTGGTCTTCGGAACTACTGTCCGTCATCTTTTGTACTTTCCTGTACGGTTCCTTAGTAGCCTTTTTATTGTCGTTGGTCGTCTTCTCAGACCTGCAAACTCGTGCAATGTGTCCCATCTTTCCGCATTGCCTGCATATTTTGTCCTTGGACCAGCAGTCCTTCTGGTCATGGTTTGTTCTGCCGCAGCGATAACATTTTGCAAATCCCCGTGTCATTTCGTGGGTGCCGTATTCCTGTGGCTTTTGTTGTATTTCTGCAGCTCCCCTTGCTGCTGCTTCGTACGATACTGCCACGCTGAAAGCCTTATCTAGCGTCAGCTCTTTCTCTGAGAGTAACCTCTTCTGGGTTCCTTCACTCAGGAGTCCACAGACAAATTTGTCCCGTAAGGTATCTGCCAGTCCTGCTCCGAACTGGCAGTGCTTTGATAGCTTGCGTAGTTCCGTAAGGTAATCAGCATTGCTCTCATTTTTATGCTGATTTCTCCTGTGGAATTTAAATCTTTCTGCTATCAGCAGCGGTGTAGGATTTAGGTGTTCCTGTAGGATAGCAACAATTTCGTTAAAACTCTTCAACTTCGGTTTGGCTGGAGTAATCAGGTCCCGCAATAGGCCGTACGTTCTTGCGCCCATTAAATTTAGCAATACCGATGCCTTTTTCCCCTCGGCTATTTCGTTTGCCTCGCAATATACCTCGACTCTTTCCACATACGTGGTCCAGTCTTCTATTGCATTATTAAAGGCAGTGATATCGCCAGTCTTTGGCATCTTGAAAATCTAAGATGGCGCCTCCCGCGCTTTTCCTTCGTCCCCGATGGATCAAAATGGCGCCTCCCGCGCTTTTCCTTCTTCCCCGCCGAGTTAAGATGGCGCCTCCCGCCGCTGCCGCTGCTGTCAACGCCGCTCTCCGCAGTATTTTTATTTTTAACCGTTCCCGTCGTGGAGCGGACCCTCTGGGACACTTCCCTCCCTCTTCTTGGGTCCGAACGCTGCCCGGCTGCGAAGCACCGGCCGCGCCCTGTGTGCTCCACCCTCTCTTTGCTTCCCGACTCGCTGCCCGGCCCCGTTGCAGAGCCACCTGATCGAGCTCTAGCCCGCTGCAGCCCAGGAAGGATCAGTGCACTACCTGCCACCAGCCCGATTAGCTGGGAAACCACAGACTGGGGAACCAAGCCTGGCTCTTGACAGTCTCCCCTGCAAGTTTTCAATCTGATGATTTGGAGGGCGGTTGCCCGCGGTCGACACCTGTTTCTCGAGTTTCTTTGGATTTTTTTTTTTTCTTTTCTGGCTTCGACCTTCAATAACATCGTCTGGGGTGCTGCCGAGTTGCAGGTAAGTTCGTTGCTTTCTCGTCGCCAGTATTAAATCCGTGTGTTAATGGAGACACGGAATGCAGGAGTTGGTTTAACAAGTCTTTACTGAATGGAGACAATCTGGAAACTGAAACTACAGAAGCCTGCCAGGGCCTTTTATACAGGGATGGTCACTGCCGGTACTGCAGTCTGAGACCAGTTATTCCCTTAAAGGGACATACACAACACATGGAAACTTTTTCTCTGCCTCTGCCCTATCGAACCCCTTCATAATCTGGATCATTCAAAACAGCTGCCGTTCACCAGGCCCTGTGTGACGCAGCACCATTTCAGGCGTAATGCAGCATTTGCCAAAGGTTGGCATTAAAATGCCTGACCCAGGAGTGGCAACCCATTCACACTTTCCTCTTTGATGAGGTAACAGTACCTTGAGCGCGTTTAATGTGGTTTACTTGTAATTGGATCCTTTGGTAAAGGAGCAGTGTCGCTCCCAGTGAGTGTCTGAATCATCGGCCTGCTCATTAAACTCTCTCACCCGCTTCTCATCCTGGAATTCACTCGATGTTTTTCCTGCTGTTGCAGGCAGTTCCAGAAGAGACAAGACTCCCAGAGCAGAGAGCAGGAGAAGCAGCGCTGGGTGAGTGCGACCATTTGGCAACGAGCAACTGCAGCTCCGCTGTGTAAACCCTGAGAGTCTATCTGAGGGCAGTGGGCACCCACCATCTGATTGACTGAAGGGTTTGAGGTGACACCCTGTTGGAGATGTGCGGTTCTCAGTGTTTATAACATGCTGCTGGGGAAAGAAACACTTCCCAGTTTTTGCATCAAGGCTTTTGGCATCAAACACTCCCAGGGCAGGTACAGCACGGGTTAGATACAGAGTAAAGCTCCCTCTACACTGTCCCATCAAACACTCCCAGGGCAGGTACAGCACAGGTTAGATACAGAGTAAAGCTCCCTCTACACTGTCCCATCAAACACTCCCAGGGCAGGTACAGCACAGGTTAGATACAGAGTAAAGCTCCCTCTACACTGTCCCATCAGACACTCCCAGGGCAGGTACAGCACGGGTTAGATACAGAGTAAAGCTCCCTCTACACTGTCCCATCAAACACTCCCAGGGCAGGTACAGCACGGGTTAGATACAGAGTAAAGCTCCCTCTACCCTGTCCCATCAAACACTCCCAGGGCAGGTACAGCACGGGTTAGATACAGAGTAAAGCTCCCTCTACACTGTCCCATCAAACACTCCCAGGGCAGGTACAGCACGGGTTAGATACAGAGTAAAGCTCCCTCTACACTGTCCCATCAAACACTCCCAGGGCAGGTACAGCACAGGTTAGATACAGAGTAAAGCTCCCTCTACACTGTCCCATCAAACACTCCCAGGGCAGGTACAGCACGGGTTAGATACAGAGTAAAGCTCCCTCTACACTGTCCCATCAAACACTCCCAGGGCAGGTACAGCACGGGTTAGATACAGAGTAAAGCTCCCTCTACACTGTCCCATCAAACACTCCCAGGGCAGGTACAGCACGGGTTAGATACAGAGTAAAGCTCCCTCTACACTGTCCCATCAAACACTCCCAGGGCAGGTACAGCACGGGTTAGATACAGAGTAAAGCTCCCTCTACACTGTCCCATCAAACACTCCCAGGGCAGGTACAGCACGGGTTAGATACAGAGTAAAGCTCCCTCTACACTGTCCCATCAAACACCCCCAGGGCTTGGGTGGAGTTTGTTAGACGCAGTGTTTGTTGGGTTGGCTCAAGATTGTAGTTTCAAGCATCACGCCAGGACTTGAGCCCATAATCTAAACTGACACTCCAGTTCACTGAGGGAGTGCTACAGTGTCGGAGATGCCTGCTTTTGGATCAGATATTACTCCAGTATGGATTAAAAAAGGATGGGAATGCTATACCTTGTAGAGTGGCTGTAGTGTTGGTGATTGGTCTGTATTAACTACCTGACCCAGAATGCGACACAGTTAACGTGGACTGATTCTGGGAAATCACGCAGTGGAGCCATATTGTGCTCCCTGCCCGTCTCTGGTTCCTAGGCCTCGGCTCTCCTCTGCCTTCTGCCCAAGGTCCTCGCTGACTGGCACTGGAGCAAAGCGGCGGGAAATACGATGACTGTTCTGTACCAACTCTCCAATCCTTGTTCACATTGCAGCTTGTAACTCAGTCCACCGTTCTCCGGTGAGGTTCCTCCCCCTGCGTTTCCAGACGTTGTGCGAGGGTAATTTCGGCTGCTACGCGGTAAGTCTCTCCATCGCTGTGTCGCGTCTAATGCCATTTTATTTTTTTTTGCAGAAAGAGCAGGAGCAGGAATACCAGGCAGCGATGTGCAAGGGCTTCAAGAGAAGTCAGTCCATTGAGAAGGCCACGGTACGCAGACCTACTGTTTCCTCCACTGTCCTGTTCCCGCATGATCTGTGCAATGATATGGTTGTGCTGCTGTTCTCGTGTGAAAGAGGGCCTTGGACCGCTTAACAAGAAGCGGAGCTTGGCACCAAGGAGGAATCGGGAAGGAGAGCTCCAAGGCTGATGGAGGGAGTCCAGAACAAGCGGGCATTACCTTAAAATTAGAGTTAGGTTGTTCAGGGGTGATGTCAGGAAGCACTTCTTCACACAAAGTGTCGAGGAAATCTGGAACTCCCCCGCCGGCCCCCCCCCCCCCACCCCCCAAAAAAAAAAGCTGTTTAGGCTGGGAGTCAATTGAAAATTTCCAAACTGAGATTGATAGAGTTTTGTCAGATAAGGGTATTGCAGCCAGTGAAGTATTTTGAAGTGTAGTCACTGTTGTAATGTAGGAAAAGCAGCATGCAATTTGCGCACAGCAAGCTCCCACAAACAGCAATGAGACAAATGGCTACTTAATCTGTTGATAGTATTGGTCAAGGTATAAATATTGGCCATGACCGCATCCTGGGATCTTTACACCCACCTGAGAGGGCAGACAGGGCCTCGGTTTAACGTCTTATCCAAATGACGGAACCTCCGACAGTGCAGTGCTCCCTCAGTACTGCCCCTCCAACAGTGCAGCGCTCCCTCAGTACTGTCCCTCCGACAGTGCAGCGCTCTCTCAGTACTGCCCCTCCGACAGTGCAGCGCTCCCTCAGTACTGTCCCTCCGACAGTGCGGCGCTCCCTCAGTACTGCCCCTCCGACAGTGCAGCGCTCCCTCAGTACTGCCCCTCCGACAGTGCAGCGCTCTCTCAGTACTGTTCCTCCGACAGTACAATGCTCCCTCAGTACTGCCCCTCTGACAGGGCAGCGCTCCCTCAGTGCTGACCCTCCGACAGTGCAGCGCTCCCTCAGTACTGACTCTGATAGTGCAGCGCTCCCTCAGTACTGACCCCCCGACAGTGCAGCGCTCCCTCAGTACTGACCCCCCGACAGTGCAGCGCTCCCTCAGTACTGACCCCCCCGACAGTGCAGCGCTCCCTCAGTACTGACCCTCCGACAGTGCAGCGCTCCCTCAGTACTGCCCCTCCGACAGTGCAGCGCTCCCTCAGTACTGTTCCTCCAACAGTGCAGCGCTCTCTCAGTACTGCCCCTCCAACAGTGCAACGCTCCCTCAGTACTGTTCCTCCGACAGTGCGGTGCTCCCTCAGTACTGTTCCTCCAACAGTGCAACGCTTTCTCAGTACTGTACCTCCGACAGTGCAGCGCTCTCTCGGTACTGTTCCTCTGACAGTACAGTGCTCCCTCAGCACTGTTCCTCCGACAGTGCAGCGCTCCCTCAGTACTGCCCCTCTGACAGTGCAGTGCTCCCTCAGTACTGCCCCTCTGATAGTGCAGCACTCCCTAAGTACTGACCCCCCGACAGTGCAGCGCTCCTTCAGTACTGACCCTCCGACAGTGCGGCGCTCCCTCAGCACTGCCCCTCCGACAGTGCGGCGCTCCCTCAGCACTGCCCCTCCGACAGTGCGGCGCTCCCTCAGTACTGTTCCTCGCAACAGTGCAACGCTTTCTCAGTACTGTTCCTCCGACAGTGCAGCGCTCTCTCGGTACTGTTCCTCTGACAGTACAGTGCTCCCTCAGCACTGTTCCTCCGACAGTGCAGCGCTCCCTCAGTACTGCCCCTCTGACAGTGCAGCGCTCCCTCAGTACTGCCCCTCTGATAGTGCAGCGCTCCCTCAGTACTGACCCCCCGACAGAACAATGCTCCCTCAGTACTGCCCCTCTGACAGGGCAGCGCTCCCTCAGTACTGCCCCTCTGATAGTGCAGCACTCCCTCAGTACTGACCCCCCGACAGAACAATGCTCCCTCAGTACTGCACTAGAAGTGTCAGCCTAGATTATGTGCTCAAGTCTTTGGAGCGGGACCTTCTGACTCAGGCGAGAGTGCGACCCACTGAGCCACAACTGACACACACAAGGTTGGCAGCAGCCTACAGCAGGTTGGTTACAACTGATGCTTTAGAGAAAATAGATTAAGTATCAGTTTTTTTTTGTAGTGAGGGATATGTGGCAAAATACAGGGGTTTAAGCTGGGCTGTACCTGCTGCTCTGGATGGTACCGGGACAGAGCTGCCCATCAATACCCGAGACACTCAGCTTCCACCATTTGCTGCTCATCTCTTTGCAGGAGGCAGCGTCCATAATTTCCCAGAGATCGGTGAATCCCAAGGAGCTGTTCAAGGAGCGGGAGCGCAGCATGCCGGGAGACCCGTCCTCGTTCGGTGCCAGCACGCAGCCAGGTAACGGAGAAGGGCTGTTTTCCTCCTCCTCCTATCTCTTCCCTCGGCCAGGATTCTCCCCAGCGCTCTTCACTCACACACGGCAGCTTCTCGAAGCCAAACCTGGGCCCTGTACCAGCCCGGGCGTGCAGTGAGCGGGTTCCGTGTGCCTCGGGGCTGATGGTCTCACCGTTTACCGCCGGGCTACACCGGATCTACCGAATGTGTGCGCAGCGCACTCCTGGTCTCTCTGATGGCCAGAAAGACACCATGCTGACTTGCCACACAATCCTGGCTGAACCAGGGATATTTATGATGAGAAAGAAACATACACACAGGATTGACCCAGTTGCACTTTTACAACAGTTCAGCAGCTTTTGTCACCATATTTCCTAGTCACAAATTGCTGGACCATAACCTCTACACTCCTTAACATACTTCATTAAAATCAAAAGCTTCTGGACTTTCTCTGAAGCTCTGTTATTTTGATCTTAGAAAATATCTTAGAGTTTTGAAATTATTTCGAACAATTTAGGTTTGTTAGAATACCGGTGTCGGGAGTACACTGCTGGTGTACCTGAAAATTGGTAGCATGGGGCCCAGGCATGGTGGAAGCCTGTCGTACCGCAGTAGGAACTAAAGGAATGGCCACTGCTTGTTGTATTTATATCCACACCAGACACCTCCGGCCAAGAGACTGTTCCTTCTGAGGCTAATTCCTTCGCAGAATCCCCGGGACCTTTCCCAACAGACAGGTCTTCAGTATTAATGACTCTTATCGTTATTTGAGTTGGGAGTCTACAGGCAGCAGTGAGGTAAGACCCTCCTCCCATCATGGCGGGAAGCCCTGGCCTCCTACGTTTATCACACCAGCTCGGGAGAAGTTTACACCCAGTAAATTTACCTTCAATCTGTGTCCTCTGGTTACTGACCTTCCTGCCAGTGGAAGCAGTTTCTCCCTATTTACTCTATCTAAAACCCTCATTTTTAAACTCCTCCATTAACTCTCCTATTTTGTAAGGTGCTCCCAGCCATCTTGTACACAGGCCGAGAAACTTGCTCTCGGTGAAAAATCCACCTGATTAAAATATTGTGACAAATGAGGGTTTTGAGATGTTTGATGCCAGAGCTGTCTTGTAGCGCAGGGCACTGAGGTGGCACGTTTTGCACCGACCCATGAATATGACACGTTGGGCTTTCAGGACATGGACTGTGAGTAACAGCTCACGGCAGGTACACCATTTTATTGCCCCCCTCCCCTCCCCCGCAGCACATAACTACAGAATCTCGCTAGTACGGGCTGCTTTGTAAAAGAATCAAGGTATTCAATCGGAAGACTGCGTGGTGGTGGTTTCACCATGAGCTGTAGATCCCAGGCAGGACATGGTTGCAGCTTGGCATCTTTCTGCTTCTCTTTGAAGACTGGTTGCAGATTTATGTTCACGTACCTCATTCTCCCTCCCCCCCGCCAACTCATGTTCGTGTTATCGACGCAATCTTTCCTCGCTTGTCCTCTGCGCCTGCTCTCTCCTGGCTCGCTGCGCTGTATCACTTTACATTTTGCTTTGGATACGTGCTTGCGTGGGGAAAGGCAGGGTTCAAATTGCAGCCAACACTTTGAGGCAGTGCACTGCAGATCCAGGGTGCTGCTCCCAGGCACCGGCTGTGTGAGGGCCAAGGGCAGCAGGTGCATGGCAACACCTTCACCTCCAAGCTCCCATCCAAGTCACATGCCATTCCGAGTTGGACATATGTTGACCGTTCCTTCATCAGCGCTGGTTCAAATCCTGGAATGCCCTCCCTAATAGCACTGTGGGAGTACCTTCACCACATGGACCGCAGCGGTTCAAGAAGCTGTCCCACCACCAATGTTCCCTCTTTTATTCATGCGCGTTCCCTTTAAGTGTCTGCGCAGCCCATTCAGTGGTGGTTCCTTCCATTTAAAAGCCGGTGATCAGCCTGCGCGGGACCTCCAGGCCACTATGCAGCTTAGCGGGAACATTGCCCACCACCACCTTCTCAAAGGGCAACTAGGGATGGGCAATAAATGTCGGCCTTGCCAGCAATCCCCATATCCTGAGAATATATTTTTTAAATAATAAATTCAATTCTGACACGTCTCCGTGACATACAATTGCCATTCCAATAGTCTGTCTAAGTTTTCAATATTGAAGGCAGTCCTTGAAAATGCATTTTCTACGCTAATGAAAAATGAGAGGGAAATTAATGAAGCAGCTTATTACATTATTCGTGGTGCTAGCCCCAAGTGTGCAGAACAGCCTGGCTTTGAATCTGTTGCTGTGTTGCCTTGTACAGTTGTCCGTGTTCCGATGACAGTGCTGCTTACCGTCTGTTGTGTTCCCGCTTGCGTTTAAACTGCTTTTTTCTGCCAGGCAAGCTCAGGAGTCCCTTCCTGCAGTCCCGGAGCAGCCAGCCAGAGCCCCCTCCCTCACCAATCCGCACATCAGCCCAGCCAGCACCCCAAGGTTGGCACTTGCTCGTTTAGATTTTGAGCGCGGGACGGTGCGGCCAGCTCGCGATCACAGGAGGGGCTGACTGACAAACAATCAGCGTGCAGCGTGTCGTATTCAATTCTTAAACCCGCTCTCTCCAAGCTGCACCTGTCACTCTGCAACTGCAGATTGAACCGCCAATGGTACTCAGCTGCATCCCTGCGAATCGAATATCTTTATTGTGCAATCCTGGTCCTCATTGGAGCTCAGAGTGGTGTCCGTCAGCCCCTCGTGCTGGATCATGTGAACTGGACCCCTCGCTGTAAGTCGAGTTCATTCTCTTCAGGGTACACAGAATTTACAGCACAGAAATTCAGGCCCCACTGCTCCATGCCGGTGTTTCTGCTCCACATGAGCTTCATCTCACCCCATCACCATATCCTTCTATTCCTTTCTCCCTCCTGTGTTTATCCAGCTTCCCCTTAAATCCATCTATACTATTCGCCTCAACCACTCCCTGTGGTAGCGAGTTCCACATTCTCACCACTCTCTGGGTAAAGAAGTTTCTCCTGAATTGCTTATTGGAATAATTAGTGACTATCTTCTATTTATGGCCCCTAGTTTTACACTTCCCCACAAGTGGAAACATCTGCTCTGCATCTACTCTTCTCAAACCCTTTCATAATCTTCAAGACCTCTATCAGGTCACCCCTCAGTCTTCTTTCTAGAGAAAAGAGCCCCAGCCTATTCATATCTTTCTTGATAGTTGTAACCTCTGTTTGTTCTGGTATCATTCTTGTAAATCTTTTTCGCACCTTCTCCTTTACATCCGTTTTATCATATGTTGACCAGAACTGTGCAGTGCTCAGAGTGCGTTCTAACAAAGGTTCGATACAAGTTTAACATAACTTCTTGTTCTCATGAGTGAACTTAACACGTCTGTCGGACCTCCGTCCTGCACTTGGACAATGTCTTAATAAACACAAGCGATGGTTTGAATTGCATATCATAAAGGTAGTCTTGAAAATGAAGTCCCCCTGAGAATGACCGGATTTACAGCGTTTGGTCTGTGCAGAAGCTTGTTGCTGTGTTCGGAGAGTTTTAATTACCAGAGATGTTTGTTTTTCGTACCCCACCCCCACCCCTGTAACCTTGTTTCTTTTCCCGGTTAATAAATCTCAGATTTCTAATCTTGGCATGTTGTATTTGATCAGCATGCTGTTTAGAAGGTTTTAGTGCTTCATGTTTTGTTGAAGAACTCAAATTTTCACGTGCGATCCTCACCAGAGACCCCGCAGAATGTTCCAGAAAGAGTGGAAGCCCAGCCCAAGGCGGAGGAGCTGCAGACTGAGTGGAACGGTACGTCGGTCGGTGGTTCTGAGCTGGTTCTGTGCTTGCGTGCGTATATTTGTATTGCTGGTGGGGGGGGGGGGGGTTTACTCGAGCGAGGGGGTCTCCGCTCAAGCTGATTGTATGGGAAGCGCCTTCAGTGAGAGAGTGCTGCACTGTCAGAGGTGCCGTCTTTCGGATGAGATGTTAAACCGAGGCCCCGTCTGTTTGTTCCTGTGAAGCACCTTGGGACGTCTTGCCACATTAAAGACGCTATTTAAATGCAAGTTGTTGTACCGCAGGTCCCACTTTAACAACTCAAGTGATGGATTTATTTTCTGATGTGAGGGGACCCAGTGCAAGTACTGCCATCCGCTGGCCGCTTGCTGTGGGGGG
This sequence comes from Somniosus microcephalus, assembly GCF_052327205.1. Classification (NCBI taxonomy): domain Eukaryota; kingdom Metazoa; phylum Chordata; class Chondrichthyes; order Squaliformes; family Somniosidae; genus Somniosus; species Somniosus microcephalus. The sequence goes on along the minus strand of NC_141016.1, from coordinate 1,175,415 downwards.
AATGAGGAGCGTCTGCACGAGGCCCCCCCCCCCCCCCCCCCCCCCCAATGACCCCCACAGTTGGAGCGCAGTGCGGCTCGACTATGCTGTTTTAACGTTTCCTGCGATCACACTTCTCGGTTGCTGTGGTGGAATAAAGTCCAGTGCATCTGCGTGGCGAGTGTAGAGAGTGGAACGGAATTTGATTTTGCATTCAGCGGTGGTGGAAACTTTGGAGTGCGTGGGTGTTGGAAATATCGGCGTCTGTTGAAGCAGTGCCTCAGCAGCATGCTGATTGAAGTAGTCTGATCTCCCTGGATTGCACTGCTCCAGAGTGGCTCCCCGTTCCTCCAGCACTAGCCGCGTGATACGGTTTGGTTCTTACCCTGAAATCCCTGCAGCGTGAACGGCCCTGAGTGTCAGACAGGCGGTGAAAATTGGGAAAGGGTGGGACAGGGTGGATGAGAGTAGGCTGTTTCCGGTGCTTGAAGGGTCTGTGTGTGTTTAGGGCTGATACCCTGGGGATGGGGCGGGAGAGCGGGCGAGTGTGCAATGCTTCAGCGTTTTACTGGATGTCTCCGTCTCTAACGGCCGTTAGTTTTGTTTATTTTTTCTTTGCGTTTGTGTCCTGGAAACGACCCACAGATGAGAAGGCTGAGGGTAAAGAAGGTTACAGCTGGCAGTTCCACCATTCCGAAACATTAGAGCAAGAGGATATCTACCAGAATCCCGAGGAACCTGTGGAAGAGCACCACAGCCCCGAGCCTGTTACTGCAGTAAGTACTTTCAGCTCGAGGATTCTAAAGCTGTTCGCCGCCCCTCTTCTCCCCCCCACCCCCCCCCCCCCTTGCCTGTCCTCTCCCCCTCTCCCCGGGTCTCCCCTTCACCTGCCTCTCCTCTTCACCCTCCCCCTGCATCTCCCCTTCACTCTGCGCCCCTCCGCTCCCCCCCTCTGCCTCTTCCCACCCCCCTCCCACCACTACCTCCTCTCCCCCTCTGCCTCACCCCTCCGCCCTCACCCTCCCCCGCCTGAATTTTAATCCCCCAGGGCTGAGCCCCACACAATTTAATGGAGCCTGGAGCCCGTTTCCAAGTCCCCCCTCCCTACCCTAACAGCTGCCAAGTACGGACATTATACTGATGCGTGGTACCAGCCAGGACTGGGACCCTCCACAGATTTCTCTGCAATTATGTGAATGCCAGGCAGCTGTCAAACAATCTGACTGTACTGAAGTGTGTCCCAAGGCCATGTTATAAACAGCTCATATTAATTATCTCATAACTGTAGAATGTGCCTGTGGACTGCGACTGGTCAGGCTGAACAAGGTAGAACAGTGGCAGTTAGGCTGAGGTGTTCCCATGCACTGGGCTGGTTTTGTTGGAACAGATTAAGGGGTGATTTGATAGAGGTGTTTAAAATTATGAAGGGACGGGACAGACTAATTAGAGGCATGTAACAAGGGTACGACAGTAATCATGGGTGACATTAATCTACATATAGACTGGCCAAACCAAATTAGCAATAATACTGTGGAGGATGAATTCCTAGAGTGTGTATGAGATGAATTTTTAAACCAGTACGTTGAGGAGCCAACCAGAGAACAGGCTATCCTAGATTGGGTATTGTGCAATGAGAAGGGGTTAATTAATAATCTTGTTGTGCGGGGTCCTTTAGGGAAGAGTGACCATAACATGATCGAATTCTTCATTAAGATGGAAAGTGAAGAAGTCCAATCCGAAACTAGAGTCCTAAATCTAAACAAAGGAAACTACGAAGGTATGAGGAGTGAGTTGGCTATGATTGATTGGGGAGCTTCATTAAAAGATATGACGGTGGATAGGCAATGGCTAACATTTAAGGAACGAATGCATGAATTGCAACAGTTATACATTCCTTTCTGGCACAAAAACACACAAGGAAAAGTGGCCCAACCATGGCTAGCAAAAGAAATTAAGGATAGTATTAGATCCAAAGAGGAGTCATATAAAGTTGCCAGAAAAAGTAGCAAACCTGAGGATTGGGAGCAGTTTAGAATTCAGCAAAAAAGGACCAAGAGATTGATTAAGAGGGGAAAAATAAAGTATGAGTAAACTTGCAAGGAACATAAAAGCGGACTAAAAGCTTCTACAAGTATGTAAAAAGAAAAAGATTAGTGAAGACAAATGTAGGTCCCTTACAGCCAGAATGGGGAACAAGGAAATGGCCGAGCAATTAAACAAATACTTTGGTTCTGTCTTCACGGAAGAGGACACAAATAGCTTCCCAGAAATGCTAGGGAACCAAGGGTCTAGTGAGAAGGAGGAATTAAAGGAAATTAGTATTAGTAAAAAGTAGTGCTGGAGAAATTAATGGGATTGAAAGCTGATAAATCCCCAGGGCCTGATAATCTGCATCCCAGAGTACTAAAAGAGGTAGCCATGGAAATAGTGGATGCATTGGTTGTCATCTTCTATAGATTATGGAACAGTTCCTGGAGATTGGAGGGTGGCAAATGTAACCCCACCATTTAAAAAAGGAGGGAGAGAGAAAACAGGGAGCTACAGCTAGTAGGGAAAATGCTAGAGTCTATTATGAAGGATGTGATAACAGGACACTTAGAAAATATCAACGGGATTAGACAAAGTCAACATGGATTTATGAAAGGGAAATCGTGTTTGACAAACTTCTTGGAGTTTTTTGAGGATGTAACTGGTAGAATAGATAAGGGAGGACCAGTGGATGTAGTGTATTTGGATTTTCAGAAGGCCTTTGATAAAATCCCACAAGAGGTTAGTGTGCAAAATTAAAGCACATGGGATTGGGGGTAATATACTGGCATGGATTGAAAATTGGTTAACAGACAGGAAACAGAGAGTAAGAATAAATGGGTCTTTTTCGGGGTGGCAGGCGGTGACTAGTGGGGTACCGCAGGGATCAGTGCTTGGGCCCCAGCTATTCACAATATATATCAATGATTTGGATGAGGGAACCAAATGTAATATTTCCAAGCTTGCTGATGACACAAAACTAGGTGGGATTGTGAGTCATGAGGAGGATGCAAAGAGGCTTCAAGGCGATTTAGACAAGTTGAGTAAGTGGGCAAATACATGGCAGATGCAGTATAACGTGGATAAATGTGAAGTTATCCACTTCGGTAGGAAAAACAGAAAGGCAGAGTATTATTTAAATGGTGATAGATTGGGAAATGTTGATGTACAGAGGGACCTGGGTGTCCTTGTACACCAGTCACTGAAAGCAAACATGCAGGTGCAGCAAGTAGTTAGGAAGGCAAATGGTATGATGGCCTTCATTGCAAGAGGATTTGAGTACAGGAGCAAGGATGTCTTACTACAGTTGTACAGGGCCTTGGGGAGACCACACGTGGAGTACTGTGGTCCAGACTCAACTTGTCTAAATCACCTTGAAGCCTCTTTGCATCCTCCTCACAACTCACAATCCCACCTAGTTTTGTGTCGTCAGCAAGCTTGGAAATACTACATTTGGTTCCCTCATCCAAATCATTGATATATATTGTGAATAGCTGGGGCCCAAGCACTGATCACTGCGGTACTCCACTAGTCACCGTACTGTGGTCCAGACTGATTCCTGGGATGGCTGGACTGTCGTATGAGGAGAGAGTGGGTCGACTAGGCCTGTATTCACTAGAGTTTAGAAGAATGAGAGGGGATCTCATTGAAACGTACAATATTCTGACAGGGTTAGACAGACTGGATGCAGGGAGGATGTTTCCCCTGGCTGGGGGGTCTAGAATGAGGGGTCACAGTCTCAGGATACTGGGTAGGACATTTAGGACTGAGATGAGGAGAAATTTCTTCACTCAGAGGGTGGTGAACCTGTGGAATTCTCTACCACAGAAGGCTGTGGAGGCCAAGTCACTGAATATATTTAAGAAGGAGATAGATAGATTTCTAGACACAAAAGGCATCAAGGGGTATGGGGAGAGAGCGGGAATATGGTATTGAGATAGAGGATCAGCCATGATCATATTGAATGGCGGAGCAGGCTCGAAGGGCTGACTCCTGCTCCTATTTTTCTATGAGGCAGTGTGTGTGGGAGGGGGTGTCTGTGTGTGTGTGACTTTGATCAGGAGGACATCTCTGCTTAGGCCTCAGCTGGAGTATTGTGTCCAGTTCTGGGCACCGCACTTTAGGAAGGATGTGAAGGCAGAGAGGGTGCGGAGGAGATTGACTAGAATGGTCCCAGGGATTAAAGACTTCAGTTATGTGGAGAAGCTGGGGTTGTTCTCCATAAAGCGGAGAAGGTTAAAGGGAGATTAATAGATGTTCAAAATTACAAAGGGTTTTGATAGAGTAGACAGGGAGAAACTGTTTCCAGTGACAGGAGGGTCGGTAACCAGAGGACACAGATTGAAGATAATCGGCAAAAGAACCAGAGGGGAGATGCGAATGTTGTGATCTGGAACGCGCTGCCTGAAAGGGCAGTGGAAGCAGATTCAATAGTAACTTTCAAAAGGGAATTGGATAAATACTTGCAAAGGAACAATTTTCATTCAGTATTTCTAGATAGTGTTCATTTTTCAGTCCCCCTCGCTCTCACTCTCTCTCTCTCTCTCTCTGTCCAGGACTCTGGTGGTCAGGCTGCTGCTGAAGATCCTACTGTGCACCAACATGTGGCGGAGGCTCAGTGCCAGGGACTGTGTGCCCGCGCATTGTATGACTACCAGGCCGGTAGGTACATTTCCCAACATCCCACAAACAGGAAGATTTGGTTCATCGACTCTGGATCGAAATAATCACATTAACCTTTTGGTCCCTGTTTATTTGTTGAACGTAAGCCTGATGGAATCATCTAATTTTAAATTCCTCAAAGCGTTTAGGAGGAGCCTGGATCCCGTTGTGCCCATTTTACGGGGGATCAAATGAGGACCAGTTTCGGGAACCAACGTCTTCCGCCCCAAGAATGCCTGAAAGACATCCGAGCCCGATATTGGGGCAGGTGTCTGGGGCGGCCGTCTGGGGCGGCCGTCTGGGGCAGGTGTCTGGGGCGGCCGTCTGGGGCGGGTGTCTGGGGCGGCCGTCTGGGGCAGGTGTCTGGGGCGGCTGCCTAGAGCAGCCGTTGGGCCCCTAACGCCTGTTTCAGGACCCCGTGGGGAAATTGGTGTCGGGCCTACTCCGTCCGGTCAGGCCGCCACCGACAAGGTAAGTTTAATGTGGAACCAGGGGAGCAGGAGTGCCCCCCCCTCCCGGCTCCACAGCATCCCCAAGGGCCACCCCAAATTTTCGGTCTCTTTACTCCCTACTTTCCGCTTTGTGACCAGGAGTCACTGCAGCAGCCTATAATCATAGGAGATTTTAACTTTCATGTTGACTGGACAAATCAAATTGGGCAGGGCAGCCTTGAGGAAGAGTTCATAGAGTGCATTAGGGACGGGTTCCTTGAGCTGTATGTTACTGAACCAACCAGGGGGCAGGCAATCATAGATCTGGTCCTGTGTAATGAGACAGGATTAATAAAAAATGTCCTAGTAAAGGATCCCCTTGGAATGAGTGACCATAACATGGTTGAATTCCAAATTCAGTTGGAGGGTGAGAGAGTTGGATCTTAAACCAGTGTACTAAGCTTAAATAAAGGAGACTATGAAGGTATGAGAGCAGAGTTGACTAAAGTGGACTGGGAAAATAGATTAAGGTGTAAGACGGTACAAGAGCAGTGGTCTACATTCAAGGAGATATTTCACAACTTTCAAGAAAAATATATTCCACTGAGGAAAAAGGGGCATAAAAGAAAAGACAGCCATCCGTGGCTAAGTAAAGTACTTAAGGATAGTATCCGACTGAAAACAAGGGCATATAAAGTAGCCAAATCTAGTGGGAGGATAGACGATTGGGAAGCATTTAAAAGCCAGCAAAGAATAACAAAAAGATTAATTAAGAAAGGGAAGATAGATTATGAAAGTAAACTAGCAAAAATATAAAAACAGATAGCAAGAGTTTCTACAGTTATTAAAAAAAAGAAAAAGGGTGGCTAAAGTGAATGTTGGTCCCTTAGAGGACGAGACCGGGAAATTAGTAGTGGGGAACATGGAGATGGCAAAAACGCTGAACAAATATTTTGCATCAGTCTTTACAGTAGAGGACACTAAAAATATCCCAACACTGGACAAACAAGGGGCTATAGAGGGGGAGGAGCTAAACACGATTAAAATCACTAAGGAGATGGTACTCGGTAAGATAATGGGACTTAAGGCGGATAAATCCCCTGGACCTGATGGCTTACATCCTAGGGCCTTGAGAGAAGTGGCGGTAGGGATTGCGGATGCATTGGTGGTAATTTTCCAAAGTTCCCTGGATTCAGGAAAGGTCCCAGCAGATTGGAAAACTGCTAATGTAACGCCCTTATTTAAAAAGGGAGGTAGACAAAAGGCTGGAAACTATAGACCAGTTAGCCTAACATCTGTGGTTGGTAAAATGTTGGAGTCCATTATTAAGGAAGCAGTGACAGGACATTTGGATAAGCATAATTTAATCGGACAGAGTCAGCATGGTTTTATGAAGGGGAAGTCACGTTTGACAAATTTGCTCGAATTCTTTGAGGACATAACAAACAGAGTGGATAAGGGGGAACCAGTGGATGTGGTGTATTTGGACTTCCAAAAGGCATTTGACAAGGTGCCACACAAAAGATTACTGCACAAGATAAAAAATCACAGGATTGGGGGTAATATACTGGCATGGGTGGAAGATTGGCTATCTAACAGAAAACAGAGAGTTGATATAAATGGTTCATTCTCAGACTGGCAATCAATAACTAGTGGTGTTCCGCAGGGGTCAGTGCTGGGACCCCAACTCTTTACAATCTATATTAACAATTTGGAGGAGGGGACCGAATGCAACATATCCAAGTTTGCCGACGATACAAAGATGGGAGGGAAAGCAGTGAGTGAGGAGGACATAAAAAACCTGCAAAAGGACATAGACAGGCTAAGTGAGTGGGCAGAAATTTGGCAGATGGACTATAATGTTGGAAAGTGTGAGGTTATGCACTTCGGCAGAAAAAATCAAAGAGCAAGTTATTATCTAAATGGAGAGAAACTGCAAAGTGCTACAGTACAAAGGGATCTGGGGGTCCTGGTGCATGAAACACAGAAGGTTAGTATGCAGGTATAGCAGGTGATCAGGAAGGCCAATGGAATCTTGGCTTTTATTGCAAGGGGGATGGAGTATAAAAGCAGGGAAGTCTTGCTTCAGTTATACAGGGTATTGGTGAGGCCACACCTGGAATATTGCGTACAGTTTTGGTTTCCATATTTAAGAAAAGATATACTTGCTCTCGAGGCAGTTCAGAGAAGGTTCACTCGGTTGATTCTGGAGATGAGGGGATTGACTTATGAGGAAAGGTTGAGTAGGTTGGGCCTCTACTCATTGGAATTCAGAAGAATGAGAGGCGATCTTATCGAAACATAAGATTGTGAGGGGGCTTGATCGGGTGGATGCGGGGAGGATGTTTCCACTGATGGGTGAGACTAGAACTAGGGGGCATAATCTTAGAATAAGGGGCTGCCCTTTCAAAACTGAGATGAGGAGGAACTTCTTCACTCAGAGGGTAGTAAATCTATGGAATTTGCTACCCCAGAGAGCTGTGGAAGCTGCGACATTAAATAAATTTAAAACGGAGATAGACAGTTTCCTAGCAGATAAGGGAATTAGGGGTTACGGGGAGAGGGCAGGGAAGTGGACGTGAGTCTAGGTTCGGATCAGCCATGATCCTATTGAATGGCGGAGCAGGCCCGAGGGGCCGTATGGCCTACTCCTGCTCCTATTTCTTATGTTCTTATAACCTGACACCTCACTGGCAATCTGGTGAACACGCTACAGGCACCTAGTGAAGCATTGGCGGGTGCTTTAGTGGCAGAGTTCATTCCCAGGGCCGCTCTAGGGTTGCCAACTCTGTTCAGCTGTATTCCTGGAGGATTCATCTCATGACCTCCAGTCTCGCCCCCATACTCGCGCCATTGGTCCATCCTCGCGATGTCCCACGGCCAATAGAAAAGGAGCAGACTCATTGCTCCAATTGGGTGATTGTTGACTCTCGGCCTTTCCCCCTCTCCAATATTGTTTAAACTAATAAACAAACGTGGTCGAAGAACATGGAAAGAACCTAATATTTTCTGAATGCCGCTTTGATTTTTATCCTGGAGACTCCAGGACAATCCTGGAGGATTGGCAACCCGAAGGTGCACTCCCATCCTGTGTCTGTGGTAAAGCTGCTGATCCCAGTCTGTGTGCCACAGTCCGCAATATTGCCGTGAAAAAAATGCAGTTGGTAATTTAAGAAAAACAAAGAAATGTGAGAAACGGAGCATCTGGGAAGCGCCGCTCGCATATCTCTCTCTGTCTCTCTCTCTGTCTCTCGCGGCCTCGCTCTCTCTCTCGGGCTCGGTCTCTGTCTCTCTCTCTCTCTCTCTGCTAACACCCCCTCTCTGTTGAACTTGCAGCCGATGAAACGGAGATATCCTTCGACCCTGATGACATCCTCACCAGCATCGAGCAGATTGACGAGGGCTGGTGGCGGGGCTATGCGGTGGACGGCAGTTTCGGGATGTTTCCGGCCAATTACGTGGAGCTCCTGAGCAGTTAGTCAGCGCCTGGCCAGTCCGGCACGGCGCCCGCGCTGCCATCCGACCGGCGCCAACAAGACATTTTCTCAATCTCCAACTGCAAGCCAAACCTACACTGCCTCAAACTTTCCCTGTCTCATTTTATGCCGGGGTCGAATGGAGTGGGGGGGATCGGGGGGCGAAGCCAACTTTTGAACCACTGGGGTGGGCGGGGGTCAGTCCCCCTCCAGTCAGCGAGCAGAGAATTGGGCACAGCAGGAAGGCACTGATCAGGTTAGACTTAGTGTTTCTCCCCCTTTCCCTCCCCCGACCGAGTCCAGGTTATCGCTCGGACATCTCGTCCTGCAGTTGCTCTGCACTGATCATCAACGCGCCTGCCCGGGGAGGAGGGAGGGGGAATTATCGAATCAGGTGGAACTTCTGCCCACCTCGATCTGAATGCATGTCAGTCCTTTTCACAATGGAACTCAATCACTGTTTGTTTGAAAATGATTCAGTACCGATTGTGATCTTGATACTTGGAGTGGGGAGGGCAGAGTTAGTGTGATGGAATCAGGGCAGTGAATCCAACAGATCTGAACAATATCTCGCTTTTGCAATTCTGGGCAAGTGCAGACTGAAGATCCCGAGGGCTCTCACCTCACCCCTCCCCTCCTCCCCCCCCTCGCTGCCACCTCCCCTCAATCCTCTCCCCAGCGTCCGGTGTGAGTGCAAGGGTGTAACAGGCCAGAGGTCAGTACCAGGGCACTAATCAGAGTGATTGGGGCCGTAGGGTGAGGCTGAGGAGGGGGGACTTCATCCCAGGGAGGGCTGAACGACCAACGACTCTCAGACTCTTTCTGACCATGACAGCGGGAGATTAGAGATTTTACAGATATTCGGTGGTGGAACTTTGACATTCCTTTTATCACTGACTTGCACGTTGGCGAAAGTTTTTTTTGCGCTAATTAATGGGCCGCTAGTCTGGGATTTTGGTGTGGGGTCGTGCTTGCGTAGCGATGGGACCGAGTGGCAACGTAAAAGCAAAATATCGCAAATGCTGGGAATCTGAAATACAAACCGGGAAACACTCAGCGTGAGGCCGCACCCGGGGAGAGAAACCGAGCTAACGTTTCAGCTCGGTGACCTTTCATCAGAACTGGGAGATGTTCAGAGATGAGCTCAGTGACGGCATTAATCTTGCCTCACTTTCCCCCCCCCGCCCCCACCCTAGACCCCTGAGCTGTCCCTGCACCGAGTGTCAGCAGGATCTTGACGGGAGCTCAAAAACTCCCAATACAAACAGAACACAAGAACATGGGAGCAAAATGAGGCTCCCCACACTCCCCTTCCCAACCTCCCCCTCTCCCCATCCCCACTCTCCCCTTCCCAACCTCCCCCTCTCCTCATCCCCCCTCCCAACCTCCCCCTCTCCTCCCCACCCCCTCGAGCAGGATGTGAAAGCTTGCCCAGCATTGGCAGCATTCCTAGTGTTTGAGGTAGGTGGGGTGGATTGTGAGCACGCCTTGGACCGGATCCGGCTCCACAAACCAGCCCCAGATCCTTGTTTCCCATCTCTCTCCCTTCAGTCACAGACTGAGCCGGCCCGGCCTTTACCTACCGCAGTGCTTGTGTGAGTTGAGGCTTTGCTGCCTGCAGAACGCTGGCTTTATCTGAGTTTTAAATAGGATGCTGTTTAAAATGTTAACGATTGTGAATCCTGATTTTTGAAATGATTTATTTTGAATCGACGTCAATCATGTAACAAAGAAGTATTGATTGTTTCCCGAGCTGACGGAGGCCTCCTGAATACACACTGGTTATAGATGGGGAGTGCGCCATGAGGATAATCGGGTTACTAACACATTCCTGGAACACGCGCCACACTCAGCGTGCTCCATAGCTCACTCATCACCCTCTGCTTTCCTCACTTTCTCACTTTTTCTAATTTTCATTAATAAAGGTGGGTTTTTTTTGGCACTTAACCTTCCCGGCTGTTTTTGTAGAAAGGAGAGGCGAGGGGACTGGAAAACTGAGTCGCCAGCCGTGAAGCATCTCTCTCATCCGTGGCCTGCTCCTCGAGTGACTGCAAGTTTCTAAAGTCAATCTGTCTCCCGTGATGTTCCACACAAGGAGTTAGAGAATTATACCCTGAAATTGCAGTGTATTCCTGGCAAACATTGACCTCTCAATCACCTAAATTGATTTATCACATTGCTGTTTGTGGGAGCTTGCTGTGTACAAATTGGCGGCCGTGTTTCCTGCATTACATCAGTGACCACACTTCAAAAATAATACTTCATTGGCTGGAATGTCCTGAGGTCGTGGCAGTGATGTTGGCTGAGGGATAAATATTGGTCAGGACACCGGGGAGAACTCCCCTGCTCTTCCAAATAGTGCCCTGGGATCTTTTACATCCACCTGAGAGCAGACGGGGCCTCGGTTTAACGTCTCAGCTGAAAGACGGCACCGCCAACAGTGCAGCTCTCCCTCCGTACCGCACTGAAGTGTCAGCCTGGAGTGGGACTTGAACCCGCGACCTTCTGACTCGGAGGCGAGAGTGCGGCCAATGAGCCCCAGCTGACACTAAGCTCTTCTGGTGTGTGGGTGATAGTTATTGGTATTAGTTATTAATGTCTTTGTGCTAATTATTCAGAGTTTCAATGAATTTGCATCACCTGCAAAGCAAACCGCAGAACTCCAGCCACAATCGCACTCCCGTCCCGTCTGCTCATAAACTGGCCATGTGACAGCCCAGGCCCCCACAGTAAGATACACTCTCTGCACCCAAGCAGGAGGTGGACTGGGTGCTGGTAGCTAATGTCCTGCCAGCCTGCAGGCTGTGCCCGCAATACACATGGAATCACAGCACAGGAGGAGGCCATTCGGCCCATCGTGCCTGTGCGGGCTCTTTGAAAGAGCTCTCCAATTAGTCCCACTCCCCCTGCCCTTTCCCCAGAGCCCTGCAAATGAGACCTGCACCTGCAGGGAATGGAAACGTGGAATTCAGTATAACTTGAGTAAGTGCTGCACGCCGGAATGCCCATCCTTTGGGCCAGTTCTCCTGCCACTCGGGAGATGAAACAGTCCAAGGTGCTGCATACGTTACTGAATGGAGTCTGCCCAATCCTTCCAGCCTTATTGATGATTTTGAGATGCCAGTGTTGGATTGGGGTGGACAATTGTGAGAAGTCACACAACACCAGGTTATAGTCCAACAGCTTTATTTGAAATCAAAAGCTTGTGATTTCAAATAAAGCTGTTGGCCTATAACCTGGTGTTGTGAGCCATATTGATGTAATGCACGGATTCAGCAGCAGAGGGCAGCAGAAGGCCACAGTCTGTTGAAGCAAAAGGCAAGATATCTGGGAGCTGGTCGTCTCTGCTTTGCCCCAGTGAGTACAGCACAGTTACATCTCCTGCTAGGGGGGTGATTGTGCCCAGGGTGTACAGTACAGTTACATCTCCTGGTCTTTGTTAGTGCCCAGGGTGTACAGTCACTGTTACTCTATCTGTGGGTACCATAAGAACATATAAGACGTAGGAGCAGGAGTCGGTCATTTGGCCCCTCACGCCTGCTCCGCCATTCAATAAGACCATGGCTGATCGGATCTTGGCCTCAACTCCACTTCCCTGCCTCTCCCCATAACCCTTGACTGTTTTATCGTTCAAAAATCTGTCTATCTCCACCTTAAATATATTCAATGACCCAGCCTCCAAAGCTCTCTGGGGAAGAGAATTCCAAAGATTCACGACCCTCTGAGAAGAAATTCCACCTCATTTCCGATTTAAATGGGTGCCCCCTTCTGAAATTATGCCCCCTAGTTCTAGATTCCCCCATGAGGGGAACCATGCTCTCTGCATCTACCCTGTTAAGCCCCTTCAGAATCTTATATGTTTGAATAAGATCCCTTCTGTTCGCTGATGTCTTCAGCAGATCGTATCTGCTTACAACACAATCTGATCCAGCTTCTTGAAGCTAACGTCTGTTTGCAAAATCCTCAGTTGAAACCACAGGTGCAACTCGAACAGAATCGTACCACATGCTTTGACCTAGATATAAACTGACGGCCTATAAACGGACTGGAAGTTTCTGTCACAGCCTTGCATACTGGAATCTAAACAAGTGTTTTTCACAACTCCTGGATGTTGTCGGTTTGCAATATGGCAGTGGAATCCTGAGAATGGATTTTGAGACTGGCTGACAATGCACAGACTTTTAGAGGGCTTCACTCTTTCCTGCTATCACATCAGCTCTAGGAATGTAAGCAAACTTGAGAAAGACGTTGGCTCAAGCCTTAAAAACACCAAAGAGCCCAGCTACAGCTTGCTATCTTGTTGGATTAACACTTCCTATCAATTCTTTGCCACCTGAAATCTGCAACTTTCACTTCCTCCCCTTGTCTAGCAATTAAACGTGATTGCTGTGTAAAGTTGACTGGATTTACACACTTGAACCCGTGCAGGTTAAAACCACAAGCTGAATTTATTTACACGTAAGTGCTATATAGAGGCCAAGTTATTACTCGCTTGCTAGAGTGTAGTTAGTTTGTTAGAACGTGCGTGTTGTAATGGAGCCCACAGATTCCTCGGATTCAAAACCGTCTTTTGCAAAACGAGTGCTCCGGTTCAGTTGAGCCTTCAGAAAGGACTTAGTTTTTATGTCTCTTAATTCCTTTGAAAATCAAAGCAATCATACTATTTCGACACCTGACAACATTGTAGGTCAGTAAAGTTAGACTACAATATGAAGAAGATTCCATAGAATGTGACCGTGGTTTGTCAAGTGTCCTCCGCTCACAACAATTTAAGGTGCGCATTGTCCAATACGCACCTCGATCAAAAGGTTAAATGGCTGTAAATTAGACAAAGCACAGGCGAGATTGGAATCCATCTTAGACCATTCAGCCCATCCTTCATCGCAGCATCTAATTGCCTCGTGAATGACCCCAGAATGTTTGTCTCCCTGCTGTTTTCCGACTTCCTTTTAGCATAGTGGTTGCCAACTCTGGCTGGGTGGATTCCTGGAGATTTCATCACGCGGACTCCCGCCTCGAGCAGTCCCCCCTCCCCAACACTGCCGCCATTGGCGCACGGCCTGCACACTGTTGCAATGTCGGAAACACGGCAGCCAATTTGTGCACAGCAAGCTCCTACAATCAGCAATGTGATAATGACCGGATAATCTGTTTTAGTGATGTTGATTGAGGGATAAATATTGGCCCTAAGACACCAGCGAGAACTCCCCTGCTCTTCCAATAGTGGCCGTGGGATCTTTCACATCCACTTGAGAGAGCAGACAGGGCCTCGGTTTAACGTCTCATTTGAAACCTATGTCACATTAGAGGATTTATCTTTGTGCATTTCTTTCAATGCCTACCAATAGGGAATTCAGGAGAAACTTCTTTACCCAGAGAGTGGTGAGAATGTGGAACTCGCTACCACAGGGAGTGGTTGAGGTGAATAGCAGAGATACAATTTAAGGGGAAGCTGTATAAACACATGAGAGAAAAAGGAATAGAAGGATATGGGGTGGGAGGAGGTTCACGTGGAACATAAACACCGGCATAGACCTGTTGGGCTGAATGGCCTCTTTCTAATGCTGTAAATTCTATGCCTCTCACCTCATAGTCCCAAACTTACTCCCCCAATAAACTGTGATATGAGACATGGCACAGAACTAGCTCACAGCTAGGAAGGTCTGGGTATTAAGCGAAGGGTTCTTTGAGCACCGCAGGGTGATTTTGAAGATGTTTGAATTTAACTGTACTCTCAGAATTGAATTGCGTCATGAAAAACCACAGCACAGTTTCCTGGAAGCCTCTGGAAACAGTTGCTGAAATTTCAGGGGGTTCCCCTCTCGCATATTGTGCAGTTCTGAGAATGAAGCCTGCCTCCTTATTTCAGTGGGAACGGCTGCTTGGGTGCAATATTTGTCAAAATAATAAAAAGTACCTTGACAAATTGACAGAAAACAAGAGCTGGTGGAAAATTTTACGGTTATTGAGAACTCCTGTTAGGACAAGTAAAGCAATCGATTTCCTGTCAGAAATCTGGAGCTCTTTCCCCCCCCGGCCCCCACAAAAGGCTGTGGATGCTGACGGGCAGTTGGAGCTTTGAAGACTGATATTGATTGAGTTTTGTTGGGTAAGGGTATCGAAGGATGTGGCGCAAAGGCGGGTAAATGGGGTTGAGGTACAGATCAGCCGTGATCTAATTAAATGATGGTGCAGGCTCGAGGGGCTGAATGGCCTCCTCCTGTTCCTGTGTTCCTTAAGCAACTATTGCAGGGAGCAAAAATGGAGTCGTATGATCCCAGATAAGCACCAGTTGGACACGTGCCCCCCTGGAGCAGGCTGGGCCACAGGACACTGAGCAGCGCACTGCGGGTGGCTCTTTGCCGAGAGTTGGTAATACTGGCGATGGATTGCATGATAATACTCGATAGTGAGGCTAGACGCAGGTAAAAATGAACATGACAGCTGCTGGATTGTCATAAAAACCCAACTGGCTCTCCAGGGGAAGGAACCTGCCACTCGTACCCGGGCCCATCGCACCCTGACGGAGCCTAGCAAAATACACTCAGTTGTAAAACAGTTTCTGTGCAGAGCAGGGGCGTTGTGCCCGGTGTCGTGGACCAATATCCCTCAACCAACATCACAGATGATCAAGATACGAGTATGGAAAGTAGGAAATAAAGAACTCTTAATTTCTCCAGCGCCTTTCGCCACCGCCGGACGTCCCAAAGTGCTTTACAGCCAATGAAGTCCTTTTAAAATGTAGTCACTTTTGTAATGTAGGAAATGCGGCAGCCAATTTATGCACAGCAAGATCCCACAAACAGCACTGTGATAATGACCAGAGAATGTGTTTTTAGTGACGTTGGTTGAAGGATAAATATTGGCCCCAGGACACCGAGGAGAACTCCCCCTGCTCGTCAAATAGTGCCATGGGATCTTTTATGCAGACAGGGCCTCGGTTTAGCGTTTCATCTGAAAGACGGATAAAACCACAGGTGTGTTTTCCAGTGTCCGAATAGTACCTGAGTGATACTGGTCAGAAGCATTTCTTGCCAAATGAGTAAAATAATTGAAAATCTAAACGGTTTGCTGGGCACAGTCACTCTGATCCTTTCTGTTAATTGATCTTTTAACTGTAAATCCCACACATTAAATTACTCACAGTTCCCATCTTAGTCATCTTCTGCTGAAATAATGTCAGCTCTCAATACAACACCAAATAGTTAACCACCTCTAGCAACAATAACTTGTATTTATATAGCGCCTTTAATGTAGAAAAACGTCCCAAGGCGCTTCACAGAAGCGATTATCAAACAAAATTTGACACCGAGCCACATAAGGAGATAATAGGACAGGCTTGGTCAGAGTGGTAGGTTTTAAGGAGCGTCTTAAAGGAGGAGAGAGGCGGGGAGGTTTAGGCAGCTGAAGGCACGGCCACCATGGTGGAACGATGGGAGTCAGGGAGGAGCGCAGAGATCTCGGAGGGTTCTAAGGAAGATATTCCCCCTGAGAGGAGCTTTTGGAGAGGAGAATAATTAGCAGAGGAAAAAAAGGTTTTTAATACAGGGAAAAAATTAGACAAGAGTCTGATAAAACACAGCATCGTGCTACACCCTTCCATTTTCACACAGCTCAAATTACTTCAAGTTTAGAAAGGCAGAGTGTGAGGGGATCAGCAATGAGCTAAGTGAAGTGCACCATTTGGAGAGGAATATTGTCAAAGAGCAGTGGATGGTGTTCCCAGATTATAGATAAGAGGGCATATTGAAAGCGCTGGATAGATACGGTACGGTGAGAGGGAGTCAGCAAGGATTTATGGGAGGGACCTCCTGCCTGAACAGGTTTCCTGGAGTTCTTCCAGAACTTGACAGGCCAGGATGATAACGGACATCTTGTGGCTGAGATATGTTCAGATTTAGAACGGCTTCAGATACTGAGTCACACCAGTGATTGACACAGTCAGCTCGGAAGGCAAGGACTGAATGGTCAGAGGGGGATTGCGACCCAGGCTCAACATGGAGAGGGGTCACTAGAGGGGTACCACAGGGGTCAGAGCTGGGGTCACGAGGGGTACCACAGGGGTCAGTGATAGGGTCACTTGAGGGATCCCACAGGGGTTCCACAGGGGTCAGTTCTGGGGTCATGAGGGGTCCCATTAAGGTCAGTGCTGGGGTCACGGGGTGTTCCACAGGGGTCAGTGCTGGGGTCACGAGGGGTCAGTGCTGGGGTCACTAGGGATCATAAGAACATAAGAATTAGGAGCAGGAGTCGGCCATTCGGCCCCTCAAGCCTGCTCCGCCATTCAATAAGATCATGGCTGATCATCGGCCTCAACTCCACTTTCCCGCCCAATCCCCATTTCCCTTGATTTCCCTAGAGTCCAAAATCTCTCGATCTCGGCCTTGAATATACTCAACGACTGAGCCTCCACAGCCCTCTGGGGTAGAGAATTCCAAAGAGTCACCACCCTCTGAGTGAAGAAATTCCTCCTCCTCTCAGTCCTAAATGGCCGACCCCTTATTCTGAGACTGTGACCCCTGGTTCTAGACTCCCCAGTCAGGGGAAACAACCTCTCAGCATCTACCCTGTCAATCCCCTTCAGAATCTTGTATGTTTCAATGAGGTCACCTCTCATTCTCCTAAACTCCAGAGAGTATCGGCCCATTCTACACAATCTCTCCTCATAGGACAGCCCTCTCATCCCAGGAATCAATCTAGTGAACCTTCGTTGCACCGCCTCCAAGGCAAGTATCTCCTTCCTTAGATAAGGAGACCAAAACTGTGCCCAGTACTCCAGGTGTGGTCTCACCAAGGCCCTGTACAATTGGAGTAAGACTTCCTCACTCTTATACTCCAACCCCCTGTAATAAAGGCCAACAGGCCATTTGCCCTCCTTATTGCTTGCTGTACCTGCAGGCTAGCTTTCTGTGTTTCCTGTCCGAGGACACCCAAATCTCTCTGGACACCAACATTTGATAGTTTCTCACCATTTAAAAAATATTCTGTGTTTCTATTCTTCCTACTACAGTGAATAACCTCACATTTCCCTACATTATACTCCATCTGCCACCTTATTACCCATTCACTTAACCTGTCCTTTTGCAGTCTCTATGTGTTCTCCTCACAGCTTACTTTCCCACCTAGCTTTGTATCATCAGCAAACTTGGATCCATTACACTCGGCCCCTTCATCTCGGTCATTAATATAGATTGTAAATAGCTGAGGCCCCAGCACTGATCCTTGCTGCACCCCACTAGTTACAGCCTGCCAGCCTGGAAAAGATCCGTTTATCCTCACTCTCTGCTTTCTGTCTGTTAACCAATCCTCGATCCATGCTACGACATTACCTCCAACCCCATGAGCCCTAATCTTGTGGAATAACCTTTTATGTGGCACCTTATCAAATGCCTTTTGGAAATCCAAATATACTACATCCACTGTTTCCCCTTTATCTACCCTGCTAGTTACATCCTCAAAAAACTGTAATAAATTTGTCAAACACGATTTCCCTTTCATAAAACCATGTTGACTCGGCCTAATCATATTATGATTTTCTAAGTGCCCTGATACCACTTCCCACAGGAGTCAGTGCTGGGGTCACGAGGAGTCTCACAGGGGTCAGTGCTGGGGTCACGAGGGGCCCCACAGGGGTCAGTGCTGGGGTCATGAGGAGTCTCACAGGGGTCAGTGCTGGGGTCACGAGGGGCCCCACAGGGGTCAGTGCTGGGGTCACGAGGGGTCCCATAGGGGTCAGTGCTGGGGTCACGAGGAGTCTCACAGGGGTCAGTGCTGGGGTCACGAGGGTCCCACGGGTCAGTGCTGGGGTCACGAGGGGTCCCATAGGGGTCAGAGCTGAGGTCACTAGAGCACACTGAAGCTAATAGGACATTGTATGCTAGTAATAAAGAAAGCAGACTGGGGGAGGGAGAGAGCATGAACTTCAGGGGAAATAAGAAAGACGTGCATTTCTATAGCGCCTTTGACGACCTCAGGAAGACCCAACATGCTTTACAGCCAATGAAGTACTTTCTGAAGTGTAGTCACTGTTGTAATGCAGGAGGGGGTAATGAGTCTCCACACCTGGAGTACGGGGTCCAATTCTGGTCTTCGTTCTGGAGCAAGAATATTCAGACATTGGAGGCAGTGCAGAAAGGGAAAACCAATTGAATCCTGACCTTACGGCCTCTGAGTCAAAGGGAATGGATGGGATTGGTTACTGGGGAAAGGGCAAAGAGTGTGGGATTGGTTACTGGAGAGAGGGTGAAAAGCCTGGGATTGGTTAGTGGGGAGAGGGTGCGGAGCCTGGGATTGGTTAGTGGGGAGAGGGTGCGGAGCCTGGGATTGGTTAGTGGGGAGAGGGTGCGGAGCCTGGGATTGGTTAGTGGGGAGAGGGTGAGGAGCCTGGGATTGGTTAGTGGGGAGAGGGTGAAGAGCCTGGGATTGGTTAGTGGGGAGAGGGTGTGGAGTCTGGGATTGGTTAGTGGGGAGAGGGTGTGGAGTCTGGGATTGGTTAGTGGGGAGAGGGTGTGGAGTCTGGGATTGGTTAGTGGGGAGAGGGTGTGGAGTCTGGGATTGGTTAGTGGGGAGAGGGTGTGGAGACTGGGATTGGTTAGTGGGGAGAGAAGACTCAGGGGAGAGATTATCTCAGATCATTAATAGAATCTATAAATTTAACCACGATAATGTGTTTGAAATTGCCCCAAACTCTAGAATTGGGGTACTCGGACTTAAGATTAGGAGATAGAGTACAGTTTACATGGGCTGTGGGAGGAGATTGAATGGGTGGGTAGAGTCTGTGATAGGGGAGAGTGTCCATGGGCTGTGGGAGGAGATTGAATGGGTGGGTAGAGTCTGTGATCGGGGAGTGTGTCCCTGGGCTGTGGGAGGAGATTGAATGGGTGGGTAGAGTCTGTGATAGGGGAGAGTGTCCATGGGCTGTGGGAGGAGATTGAATGGGTGGATAGAGTCTGTGATAGGGGAGAGTGTACACGGGCTGTGGGAGGAGATTGAATGGGTGGGTAGAGTCTGTGATCGGGGAGAGTGTCCCTGGGCTGTGGGAGCAGATTGAATGGGTGGGTAGAGTCTGTGATAGGGGAGAGTGTCCATGGGCTGTGGGAGGAGATTGAATGGGTGGGTAGGGTCTGTGATAGGGGACAGTGTACACGGGCTGTGGGAGGAGATTGAATGGGTGGGTAGAGTCTGTGATAGGGGAGAGTGTACATGGGCTGTGGGAGGAGATTAAATGGGTGGGTAGAGTCTGCGATCGGGGAGAGTGTACACGGGCTGTGGGAGGAGATTGAATGGGTGAGTGGAGTCTGTGATCGGGGAGAGTGTCCCTGGGCTGTGGGAGGAGATTGAATGGGTGGATAGAGTCTGTGATAGGGGAGAGTGTACACGGGCTGTGGGAGGAGATTGAATGGGTGGGTAGAGTCTGTGATCGGGGAGAGTGTCCCTGGGCTGTGGGAGCAGATTGAATGGGTGGGTAGAGTCTGTGATAGGGGAGAGTGTCCATGGGCTGTGGGAGGAGATTAAATGGGTGGGTAGGGTCTGTGATAGGGGACAGTGTACACGGGCTGTGGGAGGAGATTGAATGGGTGGGTAGAGTCTGCGATCGGGGAGAGTGTACATGGGCTGTGGGAGGAGATTGAATGGGTGGGTAGAGTCTGCAATTGGGGAGAGTGTACACGGGCTGTGGGAGGAGATTGAATGGGTGGGTAGAGTCTGCGATCGGGGAGAGTGTACACGGGCTGTGGGAGGAGATTGAATGGGTGGGTAGAGTCTGTGATAGGGGAGAGTGTACACGGGCTGTGGGAGGAGATTGAATGGGTGGGTAGAGTCTGTGATAGGGGAGAGTGTACATGGGCTGTGGGAGGAGATTGAATGGGTGGGTAGAGTCTGCGATCGGGGAGAGTGTACACGGGCTGTGGGAGGAGATTGAATGGGTGGGTAGAGTCTGTGATCGGGGAGCGTGTCCCTGGGCTGTGGGAGCAGATTGAATGGGTGGGTAGAGTCTGTGATAGGGGAGAGTGTCCATGGGCTGTGGGAGGAGATTAAATGGGTGGGTAGGGTCTGTGATAGGGGACAGTGTACACGGGCTGTGGGAGGAGATTGAATGGGTGGGTAGAGTCTGCAATTGGGGAGAGTGTACACGGGCTGTGGGAGGAGATTGAATGGGTGGGTAGAGTCTGCGATCGGGGAGAGTGTACACGGGCTGTGGGAGGAGATTGAATGGGTGGGTAGAGTCTGTGATAGGGGAGAGTGTACATGGGCTGTGGGAGGAGATTGAATGGGTGGGTAGAGTCTGCGATCGGGGAGAGTGTACACGGGCTGTGGGAGGAGATTGAATGGGTGGGTAGAGTCTGTGATAGGGGAGAGTGTACATGGGCTGTGGGAGGAGATTGAATGGGTGGGTAGAGTCTGCGATCGGGGAGAGTGTACACGGGCTGTGGGAGGAGATTGAATGGGTGGGTAGAGTCTGTGATCGGGGAGAGTGTCCCTGGGCTGTGGGAGGAGATTGAATGGGTGGGTAGAGTCTGCGATTGGGGAGAGTGTACACGGGCTGTGGGAGGAGATTGAATGGGTGGGTAGAGTCTGCGATCGGGGAGCGTGTCCCTGGGCTGTGGGAGCAGATTGAATGGGTGGGTAGAGTCTGCGATCGGGGAGAGTGTACATGGGCTGTGGGAGGAGATTGAATGGGTGGGTAGAGTCTGTGATAGGGGAGAGTGTACATGGGCTGTGGGAGGAGATTGAATGGGTGGGTAGAGTGCGATCGGGGAGAGTGTACACGGGCTGTGGGAGGAGATTGAATGGGTGGGTAGAGTCTGTGATAGGGGAGAGTGTCCCTGGGCTGTGGGAGGAGATTGAATGGGTGGGTAGAGTGCGATCGGGGAGAGTGTACATGGGCTGTGGGAGGAGATTGAATGGGTGGGTAGAGTCTGTGATAGGGGAGAGTGTCCCTGGGCTGTGGGAGGAGATTGAATGGGTGGGTAGAGTGCGATCGGGGAGAGTGTACACGGGCTGTGGGAGGAGATTGAATGGGTGGGTAGAGTCTGTGATAGGGGAGAGTGTACATGGGCTGTGGGAGGAGATTGAATGGGTGGGTAGAGTCTGTGATCGGGGAGAGTGTACACGGGCTGTGGGAGGAGATTGAACGGGTGGGTAGAGTCTGTGATAGGGGAGAGTGTACATGGGCTGTGGGAGGAGATTGAATGGGTGGGTAGAGTCTGTGATCGGGGAGAGTGTCCCTGGGCTGTGGGAGGAGATTGAATGGGTGGGTAGAGTCTGTGATAGGGGAGAGTGTACACGGGCTGTGGGAGGAGATTGAATGGGTGGGTAGAGTCTGCGATCGGGGAGAGTGTACACGGGCTGTGGGAGATCTGTCATGTGAGGAGCTGAATTGCCTGTTTGTTTTGTGTTTTGTTTAGCGAACACTTTTGTGCTGGCGACACAGAACGTGAGCATATTTAGAATGTCTATCAGGAGGCCGGGGCCTGTGAGCTTTAAGAACCAAAATAAGCCACTCAGCCCTGATGTAACAGAATATTTCTCAAAAGAAAGCATTCAATATTCCATTAATAACAAAAAATAAGAAACGGAAATGAAGGAACCGGATGTAATCGTGAAGACGCTCAGTAATTTCGGAAGAGGTTCAGTGAATATTGAGGTCGGTTCACTGTGTGATGGTTTCTGATGTCATTAAGAGGTCTCTGGCTATGTACAATGTCGGTCTCTCTCTGATACTCTCTACACCCACGCTTGTTTCAGTTTTACTTTCCAAAGCCCCTGTTTTTGAATTTTACTGCTTTGAGTAGGGCTCAGTCAGAAAAGGACTGTTGCAAAAAATGAATCGTAAGTTCTTTCAAGACAAAGTTCAAAGCAATGTTCTTATGGCGAGCGTACTGGAAACTGTAAGAAATGAAAAGATTCCTGGTGCAGTACTGCTCTGACTAAACGTAGCAGCATTTGGCCAGACCTTCCTCTAATGTTCACACTGTGATTTGAAGACATACTAATATTCTAGAAACTGTTGCGATTTCACAACTGTACTAAGCTTCATGTCAACTTGGAGCATCAGAACTGGTACAAGCAGCTCCTGCCTCAGAGTCTCTCTCCTGGAGCTGGTAGACTCTATCCCAGTCTCTCTCCGGGAGTTGGTAGACTCTATCCCAGTCTCTCTCCTGGAGTTGGTAGACTCTATCCCAGTCTCTCTCCGGGAGTTGGTAGACTCTATCCCAGTCTCTCTCTCCCGGAGTTGGTAGACTCTATCCCAGTCTCTCTCCGGGAGTTGGTAGACTCTATCCCAGTCTCTCTCTCCTGGAGTTGGTAGACTCTATCCCAGTCTCTCTCTCCGGGAGTTGGTAGACTCTATC
Organism: Somniosus microcephalus; assembly: GCF_052327205.1. NCBI lineage: Eukaryota > Metazoa > Chordata > Chondrichthyes > Squaliformes > Somniosidae > Somniosus > Somniosus microcephalus. The sequence continues at coordinate 1,152,489 of NC_141016.1, read as the reverse complement.
CCAGTCTCTCTCCTGGAGTTGGTAGACTCTATCCCAGTCTCTCTCCGGGAGTTGGTAGACTCTATCCCAGTCTCTCTCCTGGAGTTGGTAGACTCTATCCCAGTCTCTCTCTCCGGGAGTTGGTAGACTCTATCCCAGTCTCTCCGGGAGTTGGTAGACTCTATCCCAGTCTCTCTCTCCGGGAGTTGGTAGACTCTATCCCAGTCTCTCTCCGGGAGTTGGTAGACTCTATCCCAGTCTCTCTCTCCGGGAGTTGGTAGACCCTAACCCAGTCTCTCTCTCCTGGAGTTGGTAGACTCTATCCCAGTCTCTCTCCTGGAGTTGGTAGACTCTATCCCAGTCTCTCTCTCCTGGAGTTGGTAGACTCTATCCCAGTCTCTCTCCTGGAGTTGGTAGACTCTATCCCAGTCTCTCTCTCCTGGAGTTGGTAGACTCTATCCCAGACTCTCTCCTGGAGTTGGTAGACTCTATCCCAGTCTCTCTCCGGGAGTTGGTAGACTCTATCCCAGTCTCTCTCTCCTGGAGTTGGTAGACTCTATCCCAGTCTCTCTCCTGGAGTTGGTAGACTCTATCCCAGTCTCTCTCCTGGAGTTGGTAGACTCTATCCCAGTCTCTCTCTCCGGGAGTTGGTAGACTCTATCCCAGACTCTCTCCTGGAGTTGGTAGACTCTATCCCAGTCTCTCTCTCCGGGAGTTGGTAGACTCTATCCCAGTCTCTCTCTCCTGGAGTTGGTAGACTCTATCCCAGTCTCTCTCTCCTGGAGTTGGTAGACTCTATCCCAGTCTCTCTCTCTCCGGGAGTTGGTAGACGCTATCCCAGTCTCTCTCCTGGAGTTGGTAGACTCTATGCCAGTCTCTCTCTCCTGGAGTTGGTAGACTCTATCCCAGTCTCTCTCCGGGAGTTGGTAGACTCTATCCCAGTCTCTCTCCTGGAGTTGTTAGACTCTATCCCAGTCTCTCTCTCCTGGAGTTGGTAGACTCTATCCCAGTCTCTCTCCTGGAGTTGGTAGACTCTATCCCAGTCTCTCTCTCCTGGAGTTGGAAGACTCTATCCCAGTCTCTCTCCGGGAGTTGGTAGACTCTATCCCAGTCACTCTCCTGGAGTTGGAAGACTCTATCCCAGTCTCTCTCCGGGAGTTGGTAGACTCTATCCCAGTCTCTCTCCTGGAGTTGGTAGACTCTATCCCAGTCTCTCTCTCCGGGAGTTGGTAGACTCTATCCCAGTCTCTCTCTCCGGGAGTTGGTAGACTCTATCCCAGTCTCTCTCCGGGAGTTGGTAGACTCTATCCCAGTCTCTCTCTCCGGGAGTTGGTAGACTCTATCCCAGTCTCTCTCTCCTGGAGTTGGTAGACTCTATCCCAGTCTCTCTCCTGGAGTTGGTAGACTCTATCCCAGTCTCTCTCTCCGGGAGTTGGTAGACTCTATCCCAGACTCTCTCCTGGAGTTGGTAGACTCTATCCCAGTCTCTCTCTCCGGGAGTTGGTAGACTCTATCCCAGTCTCTCTCTCCTGGAGTTGGTAGACTCTATCCCAGTCTCTCTCTCCTGGAGTTGGTAGATTCTATCCCAGTCTCCTGGAGTTGGTAGACTCTATCCCAGTCTCTCTCCTGGAGTTGGTAGACTCTATCCCAGTCTCTCTCCTGGAGATGGTAGACTCTATCCCAGTCTCTCTCCTGGAGTTGGTAGACTCTATCCCAGTCTCTCTCCTGGAGTTGGTAGACTCTATCCCAGTCTCTCTCTCCGGGAGTTGGTAGACTCTATCCCAGTCTCTCTCTCCTGGAGTTGGTAGACTCTATCCCAGTCTCTCTCTCCTGGAGTTGGTAGACTCTATCCCAGTCTCTCTCTCTCCGGGAGTTGGTAGACTCTATCCCAGTCTCTCTCCTGGAGTTGGTAGACTCTATCCCAGTCTCTCCTGGAGCTGGTAGACTCTATCCCAGTCTCTCTCCTGGAGTTGGTAGACTCTATCCCAGTCTCTCTCTCCTGGAGTTGGTAGACTCTATCCCAGTCTCTCTCCGGGAGTTGGTAGACTCTATCCCAGTCTCTCTCTCCTGGAGTTGGTAGACTCTATCCCAGTCTCTCTCTCCTGGAGTTGGTAGACTCTATCCCAGTCTCTCTCTCCTGGAGTTGGTAGACTCTATCCCAGTCCCTCTCCGGGAGTTGGTAGACTCTATCCCAGTCTCTCTCTCCGGGAGTTGGTAGACTCTATCCCAGTCTCTCTCTCCGGGAGTTGGTAGACTCTATCCCAGTCTCTCTCTCCTGGAGTTGGTAGACTCTATCCCAGTCTCTCTCCTGGAGTTGGTAGACTCTATCCCAGTCTCTCTCCTGGAGTTGGTAGACTCTATCCCAGTCTCTCTCTCCTGGAGTTGGTAGACTCTATCCCAGTCTCTCTCTCCTGGAGTTGGTAGACTCTATCCCAGTCTCTCTCTCCTGGAGTTGGTAGACTCTATCCCAGTCTCTCTCCTGGAGATGGTAGACTCTATCCCAGTCTCTCTCCTGGAGTTGGTAGACTCTATCCCAGTCTCTCTCCTGGAGATGGTAGACTCTATCCCAGTCTCTCTCTCCGGGAGTTGGTAGACTCTATCCCAGTCTCTCTCTCCTGGAGTTGGTAGACTCTATCCCAGTCTCTCTCCTGGAGTTGGTAGACTCTATCCCAGTCTCTCTCCTGGAGTTGGTAGACTCTATCCCAGTCTCTCTCTCCGGGAGTTGGTAGACTCTATCCCAGTCTCTCTCCGGGAGTTGGTAGACTCTATCCCAGTCTCTCTCCGGGAGTTGGTAGACTCTATCCCAGTCTCTCTCCTGGAGTTGGTAGACTCTATCCCAGTCTCTCTCCTGGAGTTGGTAGACTCTATCCCAGTCTCTCTCCGGGAGTTGGTAGACTCTATCCCAGTCTCTCTCCGGGAGTTGGTAGACTCTATCCCAATCTCTCTCCTGGAGTTGGTAGACTCTATCCCAGTCTCTCTCTCCGGGAGTTGGTAGACTCTATCCCAGTCTCTCTCCTGGAGTTGGTAGACTCTATCCCAGTCTCTCTCTGGGAGTTGGTAGCTCTATCCCAGTCTCTCTCCTGGAGTTGGTAGACTCTATCCCAGTCTCTCTCTCCTGGAGTTGGTAGACTCTATCCCAGTCTCTCTCCGGGAGTTGGTAGACTCTATCCCAGTCTCTCTCTCCTGGAGTTGGTAGACTCTATCCCAGTCTCTCTCTCCTGGAGTTGGTAGACTCTATCCCAGTCTCTCTCTCCTGGAGTTGGTAGACTCTATCCCAGTCTCTCTCTCCTGGAGTTGGTAGACTCTATCCCAGTCTCTCTCCTGGAGTTGGTAGACTCTATCCCAGTCTCTCTCTCCTGGAGTTGGTAGACTCTATCCCAGTCTCTCTCCTGGAGTTGGTAGACTCTATCCCAGTCTCTCTCCTGGAGTTGGTAGACTCTATCCCAGTCTCTCTCCTGGAGTTGGTAGACTCTATCCCAGTCTCTCTCTGGGAGTTGGTAGACTCTATCCCAGTCTCTCTCCGGGAGTTGGTAGACTCTATCCCAGTCTCTCTCCTGGAGTTGGTAGACTCTCTCCCAGTCTCTCTCTCTCCTGGAGTTGGTAGACTCTATCCCAGTCTCTCTCCTGGAGTTGGTAGACTCTATCCCAGTCTCTCTCCTGGAGTTGGTAGACTCTATCCCAGTCTCTCTCCTGGAGTTGGTAGACTCTATCCCAGTCTCTCTCCTGGAGTTGGTAGACTCTATCCCAGTCTCTCTCTCCGGGAGTTGGTAGACTCTATCCCAGTCTCTCTCCTGGAGTTGGTAGACTCTATCCCAGTCTCTCTCCTGGAGTTGGTAGACTCTATCCCAGTCTCTCTCTCCTGGAGTTGGTAGACTCTATCCCAGTCTCTCTCTCCGGGAGTTGGTAGACTCTATCCCAGTCTCTCTCTGGGAGTTGGTAGACTCTATCCCAGTCTCTCTCTCCTGGAGTTGTTAGACTCTATCCCAGTCTCTCTCCTGGAGTTGGTAGACTCTATCCCAGTCTCTCTCCTGGAGTTGGTAGATTCTATCCCAGTCTCCTGGAGTTGGTAGACTCTATCCCAGTCTCTCTCCTGGAGTTGGTAGACTCTATCCCAGTCTCTCTCCTGGAGATGGTAGACTCTATCCCAGTCTCTCTCCTGGAGTTGGTAGACTCTATCCCAGTCTCTCTCTCCGGGACTTGGTAGACTCTATCCCAGTCTCTCTCTGGGAGTTGGTAGACTCTATCCCAGTCTCTCTCCTGGAGTTGGTAGACTCTATCCCAGTCTCTCTCCGGGAGTTGGTAGACTCTATCCCAGTCTCTCTCCTGGAGTTGGTAGACTCTATCCCAGTCTCTCTCCTGGAGTTGGTAGACTCTATCCCAGTCTCTCTCTCCTGGAGTTGGTAGACTCTATCCCAGTCTCTCTCTCCGGGAGTTGGTAGACTCTATCCCAGTCTCTCTCCTGGAGTTGGTAGACTCTATCCCAGTCTCTCTCCTGGAGTTGGTAGACTCTATCCCAGTCTCTCTCTCCTGGGGTTGGGAGACGCTATCCCAGTCTCTCTCCTGGAGTTGGTAGACACTATCCCAGTCTCTCTCCTGGAGTTGGTAGACTCTATCCCAGTCTCTCTCTCCTGGAGTTGGTAGACTCTATCCCAGTCTCTCCTGGAGTTGGTAGACTCTATCCCAGTCTCTCTCTCCGGGAGTTGGTAGACTCTATCCCAGTCTCTCTCTCCGGGAGTTGGTAGACTCTATCCCAGTCTCTCTCCTGGAGTTGGTAGACTCTATCCCAGTCTCTCTCCTGGAGCTGGTAGACTCTATCCCAGTCTCTCTCCTGGAGTTGGTAGACTCTATCCCAGTCTCTCTCTCCTGGAGTTGGTAGACTCTATCCCAGTCTCTCTCCGGGAGTTCGTAGACTCTATCCCAGTCTCTCTCCTGGAGTTGGTAGACTCTATCCCAGTCTCTCTCCGGGAGTTGGTAGACTCTATCCCAGTCTCTCTCCGGGAGTTGGTAGACTCTATCCCAGTCTCTCTCCTGGAGTTGGTAGACTCTATCCCAGTCTCTCTCCGGGAGTTGGTAGATTCTATCCCAGTCTCTCTCTCCGGGAGTTGGTAGACTCTATCCCAGTCTCTCTCCTGGAGTTGGTAGATTCTATCCCAGTCTCTCTCCGGGAGTTGGTAGACTCTCTCCCAGTCTCTCTCTCTCCTGGAGTTGGTAGACTCTATCCCAGTCTCTCTCCTGGAGTTGGTAGACTCTATCCCAGTCTCTCTCCTGGAGTTGGTAGACTCTATCCCAGTCTCTCTCCTGGAGTTGGTAGACTCTATCCCAGTCTCTCTCCTGGAGTTGGTAGACTCTATCCCAGTCTCTCTCTCCGGGAGTTGGTAGACTCTATCCCAGTCTCTCTCCTGGAGTTGGTAGACTCTATCCCAGTCTCTCTCCTGGAGTTGGTAGACTCTATCCCAGTCTCTCTCTCCTGGAGTTGGTAGACTCTATCCCAGTCTCTCTCTCCGGGAGTTGGTAGACTCTATCCCAGTCTCTCTCTGGGAGTTGGTAGACTCTATCCCAGTCTCTCTCTCCTGGAGTTGTTAGACTCTATCCCAGTCTCTCTCCTGGAGTTGGTAGACTCTATCCCAGTCTCTCTCCTGGAGTTGGTAGATTCTATCCCAGTCTCCTGGAGTTGGTAGACTCTATCCCAGTCTCTCTCCTGGAGTTGGTAGACTCTATCCCAGTCTCTCTCCTGGAGATGGTAGACTCTATCCCAGTCTCTCTCCTGGAGTTGGTAGACTCTATCCCAGTCTCTCTCTCCGGGACTTGGTAGACTCTATCCCAGTCTCTCTCTCCTGGGGTTGGGAGACTCTATCCCAGTCTCTCTCCTGGAGTTGTTAGACACTATCCCAGTCTCTCTCCTGGAGTTGGTAGACTCTATCCCAGTCTCTCTCTCCTGGAGTTGGTAGACTCTATCCCAGTCTCTCTCTCCTGGAGTTGGTAGACTCTATCCCAGTCTCTCTCTCCGGGAGTTGGTAGACTCTATCCCAGTCTCTCTCTCCGGGAGTTGGTAGACTCTATCCCAGTCTCTCTGCTGGAGTTGGTAGACTCTATCCCAGTCTCTCTCCTGGAGCTGGTAGACTCTATCCCAGACTCTCTCCTGGAGTTGGTAGACTCTATCCCAGTCTCTCTCCGGGAGTTGGTAGACTCTATCCCAGTCTCTCTCTCCTGGAGTTGGTAGACTCTATCCCAGTCTCTCTCCTGGAGTTGGTAGACTCTATCCCAGTCTCTCTCCTGGAGTTGGTAGACTCTATCCCAGTCTCTCTCTCCGGGAGTTGGTAGACTCTATCCCAGACTCTCTCCTGGAGTTGGTAGACTCTATCCCAGTCTCTCTCTCCGGGAGTTGGTAGACTCTATCCCAGTCTCTCTCTCCTGGAGTTGGTAGACTCTATCCCAGTCTCTCTCTCCTGGAGTTGGTAGACTCTATCCCAGTCTCTCTCTCTCCGGGAGTTGGTAGACTCTATCCCAGTCTCTCTCCTGGAGTTGGTAGACTCTATGCCAGTCTCTCTCTCCTGGAGTTGGTAGACTCTATCCCAGTCTCTCTCCGGGAGTTGGTAGACTCTATCCCAGTCTCTCTCCTGGAGTTGTTAGACTCTATCCCAGTCTCTCTCTCCTGGAGTTGGTAGACTCTATCCCAGTCTCTCTCCTGGAGTTGGTAGACTCTATCCCAGTCTCTCTCTCCTGGAGTTGGTAGACTCTATCCCAGTCTCTCTCCGGGAGTTGGTAGACTCTATCCCAGTCACTCTCCTGGAGTTGGAAGACTCTATCCCAGTCTCTCTCCGGGAGTTGGTAGACTCTATCCCAGTCTCTCTCCTGGAGTTGGTAGACTCTATCCCAGTCTCTCTCTCCGGGAGTTGGTAGACTCTATCCCAGTCTCTCTCTCCGGGAGTTGGTAGACTCTATCCCAGTCTCTCTCCGGGAGTTGGTAGACTCTATCCCAGTCTCTCTCTCCGGGAGTTGGTAGACTCTATCCCAGTCTCTCTCTCCTGGAGTTGGTAGACTCTATCTCAGTCTCTCTCCTGGAGTTGGTAGACTCTATCCCAGTCTCTCTCTCCGGGAGTTGGTAGACTCTATCCCAGACTCTCTCCTGGAGTTGGTAGACTCTATCCCAGTCTCTCTCTCCGGGAGTTGGTAGACTCTATCCCAGTCTCTCTCTCCTGGAGTTGGTAGACTCTATCCCAGTCTCTCTCTCCTGGAGTTGGTAGATTCTATCCCAGTCTCCTGGAGTTGGTAGACTCTATCCCAGTCTCTCTCCTGGAGTTGGTAGACTCTATCCCAGTCTCTCTCCTGGAGATGGTAGACTCTATCCCAGTCTCTCTCCTGGAGTTGGTAGACTCTATCCCAGTCTCTCTCCTGGAGTTGGTAGACTCTATCCCAGTCTCTCTCTCCGGGAGTTGGTAGACTCTATCCCAGTCTCTCTCTCCTGGAGTTGGTAGACTCTATCCCAGTCTCTCTCTCCTGGAGTTGGTAGACTCTATCCCAGTCTCTCTCTCTCCGGGAGTTGGTAGACTCTATCCCAGTCTCTCTCCTGGAGTTGGTAGACTCTATCCCAGTCTCTCCTGGAGCTGGTAGACTCTATCCCAGTCTCTCTCCTGGAGTTGGTAGACTCTATCCCAGTCTCTCTCTCCTGGAGTTGGTAGACTCTATCCCAGTCTCTCTCCGGGAGTTGGTAGACTCTATCCCAGTCTCTCTCTCCTGGAGTTGGTAGACTCTATCCCAGTCTCTCTCTCCTGGAGTTGGTAGACTCTATCCCAGTCTCTCTCTCCTGGAGTTGGTAGACTCTATCCCAGTCCCTCTCCGGGAGTTGGTAGACTCTATCCCAGTCTCTCTCTCCGGGAGTTGGTAGACTCTATCCCAGTCTCTCTCTCCGGGAGTTGGTAGACTCTATCCCAGTCTCTCTCTCCTGGAGTTGGTAGACTCTATCCCAGTCTCTCTCCTGGAGTTGGTAGACTCTATCCCAGTCTCTCTCCTGGAGTTGGTAGACTCTATCCCAGTCTCTCTCTCCTGGAGTTGGTAGACTCTATCCCAGTCTCTCTCTCCTGGAGTTGGTAGACTCTATCCCAGTCTCTCTCCTGGAGATGGTAGACTCTATCCCAGTCTCTCTCCTGGAGTTGGTAGACTCTATCCCAGTCTCTCTCCTGGAGTTGGTAGACTCTATCCCAGTCTCTCTCTCCTGGAGTTGGTAGACTCTATCCCAGTCTCTCTCTCCTGGAGTTGGTAGACTCTATCCCAGTCTCTCTCCTGGAGATGGTAGACTCTATCCCAGTCTCTCTCCTGGAGTTGGTAGACTCTATCCCAGTCTCTCTCCTGGAGATGGTAGACTCTATCCCAGTCTCTCTCTCCGGGAGTTGGTAGACTCTATCCCAGTCTCTCTCTCCTGGAGTTGGTAGACTCTATCCCAGTCTCTCTCCTGGAGTTGGTAGACTCTATCCCAGTCTCTCTCCTGGAGTTGGTAGACTCTATCCCAGTCTCTCTCTCCGGGAGTTGGTAGACTCTATCCCAGTCTCTCTCCGGGAGTTGGTAGACTCTATCCCAGTCTCTCTCCGGGAGTTGGTAGACTCTATCCCAGTCTCTCTCCTGGAGTTGGTAGACTCTATCCCAGTCTCTCTCCTGGAGTTGGTAGACTCTATCCCAGTCTCTCTCCGGGAGTTGGTAGACTCTATCCCAGTCTCTCTCCGGGAGTTGGTAGACTCTATCCCAGTCTCTCTCCTGGAGTTGGTAGACTCTATCCCAGTCTCTCTCTCCGGGAGTTGGTAGACTCTATCCCAGTCTCTCTCCTGGAGTTGGTAGACTCTATCCCAGTCTCTCTCTGGGAGTTGGTAGCTCTATCCCAGTCTCTCTCCTGGAGTTGGTAGACTCTATCCCAGTCTCTCTCTCCTGGAGTTGGTAGACTCTATCCCAGTCTCTCTCCGGGAGTTGGTAGACTCTATCCCAGTCTCTCTCTCCTGGAGTTGGTAGACTCTATCCCAGTCTCTCTCTCCTGGAGTTGGTAGACTCTATCCCAGTCTCTCTCTCCTGGAGTTGGTAGACTCTATCCCAGTCTCTCTCTCCTGGAGTTGGTAGACTCTATCCCAGTCTCTCTCCTGGAGTTGGTAGACTCTATCCCAGTCTCTCTCTCCTGGAGTTGGTAGACTCTATCCCAGTCTCTCTCCTGGAGTTGGTAGACTCTATCCCAGTCTCTCTCCTGGAGTTGGTAGACTCTATCCCAGTCTCTCTCCTGGAGTTGGTAGACTCTATCCCAGTCTCTCTCTGGGAGTTGGTAGACTCTATCCCAGTCTCTCTCCGGGAGTTGGTAGACTCTCTCCCAGTCTCTCTCTCTCCTGGAGTTGGTAGACTCTATCCCAGTCTCTCTCCTGGAGTTGGTAGACTCTATCCCAGTCTCTCTCCTGGAGTTGGTAGACTCTATCCCAGTCTCTCTCCTGGAGTTGGTAGACTCTATCCCAGTCTCTCTCTCCGGGAGTTGGTAGACTCTATCCCAGTCTCTCTCTCCGGGAGTTGGTAGACTCTATCCCAGTCTCTCTCTCCTGGAGTTGGTAGACTCTATCCCAGTCTCTCTCCTGGAGTTGGTAGACTCTATCCCAGTCTCTCTCCTGGAGTTGGTAGACTCTATCCCAGTCTCTCTCCTGGAGTTGGTAGACTCTATCCCAGTCTCTCTCTGGGAGTTGGTAGACTCTATCCCAGTCTCTCTCCTGGAGTTGGTAGACTCTCTCCCAGTCTCTCTCTCTCCTGGAGTTGGTAGACTCTATCCCAGTCTCTCTCCTGGAGTTGGTAGACTCTATCCCAGTCTCTCTCCTGGAGTTGGTAGACTCTATCCCAGTCTCTCTCCTGGAGTTGGTAGACTCTATCCCAGTCTCTCTCCTGGAGTTGGTAGACTCTATCCCAGTCTCTCTCTCCGGGAGTTGGTAGACTCTATCCCAGTCTCTCTCCTGGAGTTGGTAGACTCTATCCCAGTCTCTCTCCTGGAGTTGGTAGACTCTATCCCAGTCTCTCTCTCCTGGAGTTGGTAGACTCTATCCCAGTCTCTCTCTCCGGGAGTTGGTAGACTCTATCCCAGTCTCTCTCTGGGAGTTGGTAGACTCTATCCCAGTCTCTCTCTCCTGGAGTTGTTAGACTCTATCCCAGTCTCTCTCCTGGAGTTGGTAGACTCTATCCCAGTCTCTCTCCTGGAGTTGGTAGATTCTATCCCAGTCTCCTGGAGTTGGTAGACTCTATCCCAGTCTCTCTCCTGGAGTTGGTAGACTCTATCCCAGTCTCTCTCCTGGAGATGGTAGACTCTATCCCAGTCTCTCTCCTGGAGTTGGTAGACTCTATCCCAGTCTCTCTCTCCGGGACTTGGTAGACTCTATCCCAGTCTCTCTCTGGGAGTTGGTAGACTCTATCCCAGTCTCTCTCCTGGAGTTGGTAGACTCTATCCCAGTCTCTCTCCGGGAGTTGGTAGACTCTATCCCAGTCTCTCTCCTGGAGTTGGTAGACTCTATCCCAGTCTCTCTCCTGGAGTTGGTAGACTCTATCCCAGTCTCTCTCTCCTGGAGTTGGTAGACTCTATCCCAGTCTCTCTCTCCGGGAGTTGGTAGACTCTATCCCAGTCTCTCTCCTGGAGTTGGTAGACTCTATCCCAGTCTCTCTCCTGGAGTTGGTAGACTCTATCCCAGTCTCTCTCTCCTGGGGTTGGGAGACTCTATCCCAGTCTCTCTCCTGGAGTTGGTAGACACTATCCCAGTCTCTCTCCTGGAGTTGGTAGACTCTATCCCAGTCTCTCTCTCCTGGAGTTGGTAGACTCTATCCCAGTCTCTCCTGGAGTTGGTAGACTCTATCCCAGTCTCTCTCTCCGGGAGTTGGTAGACTCTATCCCAGTCTCTCTCTCCGGGAGTTGGTAGACTCTATCCCAGTCTCTCTCCTGGAGTTGGTAGACTCTATCCCAGTCTCTCTCCTGGAGCTGGTAGACTCTATCCCAGTCTCTCTCCTGGAGTTGGTAGACTCTATCCCAGTCTCTCTCTCCTGGAGTTGGTAGACTCTATCCCAGTCTCTCTCCGGGAGTTCGTAGACTCTATCCCAGTCTCTCTCCTGGAGTTGGTAGACTCTATCCCAGTCTCTCTCCGGGAGTTGGTAGACTCTATCCCAGTCTCTCTCCGGGAGTTGGTAGACTCTATCCCAGTCTCTCTCCTGGAGTTGGTAGACTCTATCCCAGTCTCTCTCCGGGAGTTGGTAGATTCTATCCCAGTCTCTCTCTCCGGGAGTTGGTAGACTCTATCCCAGTCTCTCTCCTGGAGTTGGTAGATTCTATCCCAGTCTCTCTCCGGGAGTTGGTAGACTCTCTCCCAGTCTCTCTCTCTCCTGGAGTTGGTAGACTCTATCCCAGTCTCTCTCCTGGAGTTGGTAGACTCTATCCCAGTCTCTCTCCTGGAGTTGGTAGACTCTATCCCAGTCTCTCTCCTGGAGTTGGTAGACTCTATCCCAGTCTCTCTCCTGGAGTTGGTAGACTCTATCCCAGTCTCTCTCTCCGGGAGTTGGTAGACTCTATCCCAGTCTCTCTCCTGGAGTTGGTAGACTCTATCCCAGTCTCTCTCCTGGAGTTGGTAGACTCTATCCCAGTCTCTCTCTCCTGGAGTTGGTAGACTCTATCCCAGTCTCTCTCTCCGGGAGTTGGTAGACTCTATCCCAGTCTCTCTCTGGGAGTTGGTAGACTCTATCCCAGTCTCTCTCTCCTGGAGTTGTTAGACTCTATCCCAGTCTCTCTCCTGGAGTTGTTAGACTCTATCCCAGTCTCTCTCCTGGAGTTGGTAGATTCTATCCCAGTCTCCTGGAGTTGGTAGACTCTATCCCAGTCTCTCTCCTGGAGTTGGTAGACTCTATCCCAGTCTCTCTCCTGGAGATGGTAGACTCTATCCCAGTCTCTCTCCTGGAGTTGGTAGACTCTATCCCAGTCTCTCTCTCCGGGACTTGGTAGACTCTATCCCAGTCTCTCTCTCCTGGGGTTGGGAGACTCTATCCCAGTCTCTCTCCTGGAGTTGTTAGACACTATCCCAGTCTCTCTCCTGGAGTTGGTAGACTCTATCCCAGTCTCTCTCTCCTGGAGTTGGTAGACTCTATCCCAGTCTCTCTCTCCTGGAGTTGGTAGACTCTATCCCAGTCTCTCTCTCCGGGAGTTGGTAGACTCTATCCCAGTCTCTCTCTCCGGGAGTTGGTAGACTCTATCCCAGTCTCTCTGCTGGAGTTGGTAGACTCTATCCCAGTCTCTCTCCTGGAGCTGGTAGACTCTATCCCAGTCTCTCTCCTGGAGTTGGTAGACTCTATCCCAGTCTCTCTCCTGGAGTTGGTAGACTCTATCCCGGTCTCTCTCTCCGGGAGTTGGTAGACTCTATCCCAGTCTCTCTCTCCTGGAGTTGGTAGACTCTATCCCAGTCTCTCTCCTGGAGTTGGTAGACTCTATCCCAGTCTCTCTCCGGGAGTTGGTAGACTCTATCCCAGTCTCTCTCCGGGAGTTGGTAGACTCTATCCCAGTCTCTCTCCGGGAGTTGGTAGACTCTATCCCAGTCTCTCTCCTGGAGTTGGTAGACTCTATCCCAGTCTCTCTCCGGGAGTTGGTAGACTCTATCCCAGTCTCTCTCCTGGAGTTGGTAGACTCTATCCCAGTCTCTCTCCGGGAGTTGGTAGACTCTATCCCAGTCTCTCTGCTGGAGTTGGTAGACTCTATCCCGGTCTCTCTCTCCGGGAGTTGGTAGACTCTATCCCAGTCTCTCTCCTGGAGTTGGTAGACTCTATCCCAGTCTCTCTCTCCGGGAGTTGGTAGACTCTATCCCAGTCTCTCTCCTGGAGTTGGTAGACTCTATCCCAGTCTCTCTCTCCGGGAGTTGGTAGACTCTATCCCAGTCTCTCTCCTGGAGTTGGTAGACTCTATCCCAGTCTCTCTCTCCGGGAGTTGGTAGACTCTATCCCAGTCTCTCTCCTGGAGTTGGTAGACTCTATCCCAGTCTCTCTCCTGGAGTTGGTAGACTCTATCCCAGTCTCTCTCTCCTGGAGTTGGTAGACTCTATCCCAGTCTCTCTCTCCTGGAGTTGGTAGACTCTATCCCAGTCTCTCTCCGGGAGTTGGTAGACTCTATCCCAGTCTCTCTCCTGGAGTTGGTAGACTCTATCCCAGTCTCTCTCCTGGAGTTGGTAGACTCTATCCCAGTCTCTCTCTCCTGGGGTTGGGAGACTCTATCCCAGTCTCTCTCCTGGAGTTGGTAGACACTATCCCAGTCTCTCTCCTGGAGTTGGTAGACTCTATCCCAGTCTCTCTCTCCTGGAGTTGGTAGACTCTATCCCAGTCTCTCTCTCCTGGGGTTGGGAGACTCTATCCCAGTCTCTCTCCTGGAGTTGGTAGACACTATCCCAGTCTCTCTCCTGGAGTTGGTAGACTCTATCCCAGTCTCTCTCTCCTGGAGTTGGTAGACTCTATCCCAGTCTCTCTCTCCGGGAGTTGGTAGACTCTATCCCAGTCTCTCTCTCCGGGAGTTGGTAGACTCTATCCCAGTCTCTCTCCTGGAGTTGGTAGACTCTATCCCAGTCTCTCTCCTGGAGCTGGTAGACTCTATCCCAGTCTCTCTCCTGGAGTTGGTAGACTCTATCCCAGTCTCTCTCTCCTGGAGTTGGTAGACTCTATCCCAGTCTCTCTCTCCGGGAGTTGGTAGACTCTATCCCAGTCTCTCTCCTGGAGTTGGTAGACTCTATCCCAGTCTCTCTCCTGGAGTTGGTAGACTGTATCCCGGTCTCTCTCTCCGGGAGTTGGTAGACTCTATCCCAGTCTCTCTCCTGGAGTTGGTAGACTCTATCCCAGTCTCTCTCCGGGAGTTGGTAGACTCTATCCCAGTCTCTCTCCGGGAGTTGGTAGACTCTATCCCAGTCTCTCTCCGGGAGTTGGTAGACTCTATCCCAGTCTCTCTCCTGGAGTTGGTAGACTCTATCCCAGTCTCTCTCCGGGAGTTGGTAGACTCCATCCCAGTCTCTCTCCGGGAGTTGGTAGACTCTATCCCAGTCTCTCTCCTGGAGTTGGTAGACTCTATCCCAGTCTCTCTCCGGGAGTTGGTAGATTCTATCCCAGTCTCTCTCTCCGGGAGTTGGTAGACTCTATCCCAGTCTCTCTCCTGGAGTTGGTAGATTCTATCCCAGTCTCTCTCCGGGAGTTGGTAGACTCTCTCCCAGTCTCTCTCTCTCCTGGAGTTGGTAGACTCTATCCCAGTCTCTCTCCTGGAGTTGGTAGACTCTATCCCAGTCTCTCTCCTGGAGTTGGTAGACTCTATCCCAGTCTCTCTCCTGGAGTTGGTAGACTCTATCCCAGTCTCTCTCCTGGAGTTGGTAGACTCTATCCCAGTCTCTCTCTCCGGGAGTTGGTAGACTCTATCCCAGTCTCTCTCCTGGAGTTGGTAGACTCTATCCCAGTCTCTCTCCTGGAGTTGGTAGACTCTATCCCAGTCTCTCTCTCCTGGAGTTGGTAGACTCTATCCCAGTCTCTCTCTCCGGGAGTTGGTAGACTCTATCCCAGTCTCTCTCTGGGAGTTGGTAGACTCTATCCCAGTCTCTCTCTCCTGGAGTTGTTAGACTCTATCCCAGTCTCTCTCCTGGAGTTGGTAGACTCTATCCCAGTCTCTCTCCTGGAGTTGGTAGATTCTATCCCAGTCTCCTGGAGTTGGTAGACTCTATCCCAGTCTCTCTCCTGGAGTTGGTAGACTCTATCCCAGTCTCTCTCCTGGAGATGGTAGACTCTATCCCAGTCTCTCTCCTGGAGTTGGTAGACTCTATCCCAGTCTCTCTCTCCGGGACTTGGTAGACTCTATCCCAGTCTCTCTCCTGGAGTTGGTAGACTCTATCCCAGTCTCTCTCTCCGGGAGTTGGTAGACTCTATCCCAGTCTCTCTCCTGGAGTTGGTAGACTCTATCCCAGTCTCTCTCTCCTGGAGTTGGTAGACTCTATCCCAGTCCCTCTCCGGGAGTTGGTAGACTCTATCCCAGTCTCTCTCTCCGGGAGTTGGTAGACTCTATCCCAGTCTCTCTCTCCGGGAGTTGGTAGACTCTATCCCAGTCTCTCTCTCCTGGAGTTGGTAGACTCTATCCCAGTCTCTCTCCTGGAGTTGGTAGACTCTATCCCAGTCTCTCTCCTGGAGTTGGTAGACTCTATCCCAGTCTCTCTCCTGGAGTTGGTAGACTCTATCCCAGTCTCTCTCTCCGGGAGTTGGTAGACTCTATCCCAGTCTCTCTCCTGGAGTTGGTAGACTCTATCCCAGTCTCTCTCCTGGAGTTGGTAGACTCTATCCCAGTCTCTCTCTCCTGGAGTTGGTAGACTCTATCCCAGTCTCTCTCTCCGGGAGTTGGTAGACTCTATCCCAGTCTCTCTCTGGGAGTTGGTAGACTCTATCCCAGTCTCTCTCTCCTGGAGTTGTTAGACTCTATCCCAGTCTCTCTCCTGGAGTTGGTAGACTCTATCCCAGTCTCTCTCCTGGAGTTGGTAGATTCTATCCCAGTCTCCTGGAGTTGGTAGACTCTATCCCAGTCTCTCTCCTGGAGTTGGTAGACTCTATCCCAGTCTCTCTCCTGGAGATGGTAGACTCTATCCCAGTCTCTCTCCTGGAGTTGGTAGACTCTATCCCAGTCTCTCTCTCCGGGACTTGGTAGACTCTATCCCAGTCTCTCTCTCCTGGGGTTGGGAGACTCTATCCCAGTCTCTCTCCTGGAGTTGGTAGACACTATCCCAGTCTCTCTCCTGGAGTTGGTAGACTCTATCCCAGTCTCTCTCTCCTGGAGTTGGTAGACTCTATCCCAGTCTCTCTCTCCTGGAGTTGGTAGACTCTATCCCAGTCTCTCTCTCCGGGAGTTGGTAGACTCTATCCCAGTCTCTCTCTCCGGGAGTTGGTAGACTCTATCCCAGTCTCTCTCCTGGAGTTGGTAGACTCTATCCCAGTCTCTCTCCTGGAGCTGGTAGACTCTATCCCAGTCTCTCTCCTGGAGTTGGTAGACTCTATCCCAGTCTCTCTCCTGGAGTTGGTAGACTCTATCCCGGTCTCTCTCTCCGGGAGTTGGTAGACTCTATCCCAGTCTCTCTCTCCTGGAGTTGGTAGACTCTATCCCAGTCTCTCTCCTGGAGTTGGTAGACTCTATCCCAGTCTCTCTCCGGGAGTTGGTAGACTCTATCCCAGTCTCTCTCCGGGAGTTGGTAGACTCTATCCCAGTCTCTCTCCGGGAGTTGGTAGACTCTATCCCAGTCTCTCTCCTGGAGTTGGTAGACTCTATCCCAGTCTCTCTCCGGGAGTTGGTAGACTCTATCCCAGTCTCTCTCCTGGAGTTGGTAGACTCTATCCCAGTCTCTCTCCGGGAGTTGGTAGACTCTATCCCAGTCTCTCTCCTGGAGTTGGTAGACTCTATCCCGGTCTCTCTCTCCGGGAGTTGGTAGACTCTATCCCAGTCTCTCTCCTGGAGTTGGTAGACTCTATCCCAGTCTCTCTCTCCGGGAGTTGGTAGACTCTATCCCAGTCTCTCTCCTGGAGTTGGTAGACTCTATCCCAGTCTCTCTCTCCGGGAGTTGGTAGACTCTATCCCAGTCTCTCTCCTGGAGTTGGTAGACTCTATCCCAGTCTCTCTCTCCTGGAGTTGGTAGACTCTATCCCAGTCCCTCTCCGGGAGTTGGTAGACTCTATCCCAGTCTCTCTCTCCTGGAGTTGGTAGACTCTATCCCAGTCTCTCTCCTGGAGTTGGTAGACTCTATCCCAGTCTCTCTCCTGGAGTTGGTAGACTCTATCCCAGTCTCTCTCTCCTGGAGTTGGTAGACTCTATCCCAGTCTCTCTCTCCTGGAGTTGGTAGACTCTATCCCAGTCTCTCTCCTGGAGATGGTAGACTCTATCCCAGTCTCTCTCCTGGAGTTGGTAGACTCTATCCCAGTCTCTCTCCTGGAGTTGGTAGACTCTATCCCAGTCTCTCTCTCCGGGAGTTGGTAGACTCTATCCCAGTCTCTCTCTCCTGGAGTTGGTAGACTCTATCCCAGTCTCTCTCTCCTGGAGTTGGTAGACTCTATCCCAGTCTCTCTCTCTCCGGGAGTTGGTAGACTCTATCCCAGTCTCTCTCCTGGAGTTGGTAGACTCTATCCCAGTCTCTCCTGGAGCTGGTAGACTCTATCCCAGTCTCTCTCCTGGAGTTGGTAGACTCTATCCCAGTCTCTCTCTCCTGGAGTTGGTAGACTCTATCCCAGTCTCTCTCCGGGAGTTGGTAGACTCTATCCCAGTCTCTCTCTCCTGGAGTTGGTAGACTCTATCCCAGTCTCTCTCTCCTGGAGTTGGTAGACTCTATCCCAGTCTCTCTCCTGGAGTTGGTAGACACTATCCCAGTCTCTCTCCTGGAGTTGGTAGACTCTATCCCAGTCTCTCTCTCCTGGAGTTGGTAGACTCTATCCCAGTCTCTCTCTCCTGGAGTTGGTAGACTCTATCCCAGTCTCTCTCTCCGGGAGTTGGTAGACTCTATCCCAGTCTCTCTCTCCGGGAGTTGGTAGACTCTATCCCAGTCTCTCTCCTGGAGTTGGTAGACTCTATCCCAGTCTCTCTCCTGGAGCTGGTAGACTCTATCCCAGTCTCTCTCCTGGAGTTGGTAGACTCTATCCCAGTCTCTCTCTCCTGGAGTTGGTAGACTCTATCCCAGTCTCTCTCCGGGAGTTCGTAGACTCTATCCCAGTCTCTCTCCTGGAGTTGGTAGACTCTATCCCAGTCTCTCTCCGGGAGTTGGTAGACTCTATCCCAGTCTCTCTCCGGGAGTTGGTAGACTCTATCCCAGTCTCTCTCCTGGAGTTGGTAGACTCTATCCCAGTCTCTCTCCGGGAGTTGGTAGATTCTATCCCAGTCTCTCTCTCCGGGAGTTGGTAGACTCTATCCCAGTCTCTCTCCTGGAGTTGGTAGATTCTATCCCAGTCTCTCTCCGGGAGTTGGTAGACTCTCTCCCAGTCTCTCTCTGTCCTGGATTTGGTAGACTCTATCCCAGTCTCTCTCCTGGAGTTGGTAGACTCTATCCCAGTCTCTCTCCTGGAGTTGGTAGACTCTATCCCAGTCTCTCTCCTGGAGTTGGTAGACTCTATCCCAGTCTCTCTCCTGGAGTTGGTAGACTCTATCCCAGTCTCTCTCTCCGGGAGTTGGTAGACTCTATCCCAGTCTCTCTCCTGGAGTTGGTAGACTCTATCCCAGTCTCTCTCCTGGAGTTGGTAGACTCTATCCCAGTCTCTCTCTCCTGGAGTTGGTAGACTCTATCCCAGTCTCTCTCTCCGGGAGTTGGTAGACTCTATCCCAGTCTCTCTCTGGGAGTTGGTAGACTCTATCCCAGTCTCTCTCTCCTGGAGTTGTTAGACTCTATCCCAGTCTCTCTCCTGGAGTTGGTAGACTCTATCCCAGTCTCTCTCCTGGAGTTGGTAGATTCTATCCCAGTCTCCTGGAGTTGGTAGACTCTATCCCAGTCTCTCTCCTGGAGTTGGTAGACTCTATCCCAGTCTCTCTCCTGGAGATGGTAGACTCTATCCCAGTCTCTCTCCTGGAGTTGGTAGACTCTATCCCAGTCTCTCTCTCCGGGACTTGGTAGACTCTATCCCAGTCTCTCTCTCCTGGGGTTGGGAGACTCTATCCCAGTCTCTCTCCTGGAGTTGGTAGACACTATCCCAGTCTCTCTCCTGGAGTTGGTAGACTCTATCCCAGTCTCTCTCTCCTGGAGTTGGTAGACTCTATCCCAGTCTCTCTCTCCTGGAGTTGGTAGACTCTATCCCAGTCTCTCTCTCCGGGAGTTGATAGACTCTATCCCAGTCTCTCTCTCCGGGAGTTGGTAGACTCTATCCCAGTCTCTCTCCTGGAGTTGGTAGACTCTATCCCAGTCTCTCTCCTGGAGCTGGTAGACTCTATCCCAGTCTCTCTCCTGGAGTTGGTAGACTCTATCCCAGTCTCTCTCCTGGAGTTGGTAGACTCTATCCCGGTCTCTCTCTCCGGGAGTTGGTAGACTCTATCCCAGTCTCTCTCTCCTGGAGTTGGTAGACTCTATCCCAGTCTCTCTCTCCTGGAGTTGGTAGACTCTATCCCAGTCTCTCTCCTGGAGTTGGTAGACTCTATCCCAGTCTCTCTCCGGGAGTTGGTAGACTCTATCCCAGTCTCTCTCCGGGAGTTGGTAGACTCTATCCCAGTCTCTCTCCGGGAGTTGGTAGACTCTATCCCAGTCTCTCTCCTGGAGTTGGTAGACTCTATCCCAGTCTCTCTCCGGGAGTTGGTAGACTCTATCCCAGTCTCTCTCCTGGAGTTGGTAGACTCTATCCCAGTCTCTCTCCGGGAGTTGGTAGACTCTATCCCAGTCTCTCTGCTGGAGTTGGTAGACTCTATCCCGGTCTCTCTCTCCGGGAGTTGGTAGACTCTATCCCAGTCTCTCTCCTGGAGTTGGTAGACTCTATCCCAGTCTCTCTCTCCGGGAGTTGGTAGACTCTATCCCAGTCTCTCTCCTGGAGTTGGTAGACTCTATCCCAGTCTCTCTCTCCGGGAGTTGGTAGACTCTATCCCAGTCTCTCTCCTGGAGTTGGTAGACTCTATCCCAGTCTCTCTCTCCGGGAGTTGGTAGACTCTATCCCAGTCTCTCTCCTGGAGTTGGTAGACTCTATCCCAGTCTCTCTCCTGGAGTTGGTAGACTCTATCCCAGTCTCTCTCCTGGAGTTGGTAGACTCTATCCCAGTCTCTCTCTCCTGGAGTTGGTAGACTCTATCCCAGTCTCTCTCCGGGAGTTGGTAGACTCTATCCCAGTCTCTCTCCTGGAGTTGGTAGACTCTATCCCAGTCTCTCTCCTGGAGTTGGTAGACTCTATCCCAGTCTCTCTCTCCTGGGGTTGGGAGACTCTATCCCAGTCTCTCTCCTGGAGTTGGTAGACACTATCCCAGTCTCTCTCCTGGAGTTGGTAGACTCTATCCCAGTCTCTCTCTCCTGGAGTTGGTAGACTCTATCCCAGTCTCTCTCTCCTGGGAGTTGGGAGACTCTATCCCAGTCTCTCTCCTGGAGTTGGTAGACACTATCCCAGTCTCTCTCCTGGAGTTGGTAGACTCTATCCCAGTCTCTCTCTCCTGGAGTTGGTAGACTCTATCCCAGTCTCTCTCTCCGGGAGTTGGTAGACTCTATCCCAGTCTCTCTCTCCGGGAGTTGGTAGACTCTATCCCAGTCTCTCTCCTGGAGTTGGTAGACTCTATCCCAGTCTCTCTCCTGGAGCTGGTAGACTCTATCCCAGTCTCTCTCCTGGAGTTGGTAGACTCTATCCCAGTCTCTCTCTCCTGGAGTTGGTAGACTCTATCCCAGTCTCTCTCTCCGGGAGTTGGTAGACTCTATCCCAGTCTCTCTCCTGGAGTTGGTAGACTCTATCCCAGTCTCTCTCCTGGAGTTGGTAGACTCTATCCCGGTCTCTCTCTCCGGGAGTTGGTAGACTCTATCCCAGTCTCTCTCCTGGAGTTGGTAGACTCTATCCCAGTCTCTCTCCGGGAGTTGGTAGACTCTATCCCAGTCTCTCTCCGGGAGTTGGTAGACTCTATCCCAGTCTCTCTCCGGGAGTTGGTAGACTCTATCCCAGTCTCTCTCCTGGAGTTGGTAGACTCTATCCCAGTCTCTCTCCGGGAGTTGGTAGACTCTATCCCAGTCTCTCTCCGGGAGTTGGTAGACTCTATCCCAGTCTCTCTCCTGGAGTTGGTAGACTCTATCCCAGTCTCTCTCCTGGAGTTGGTAGACTCTATCCCAGTCTCTCTCTCCGGGAGTTGGTAGACTCTATCCCAGTCTCTCTCCTGGAGTTGGTAGACTCTATCCCAGTCTCTCTCCGGGAGTTGGTAGACTCTATCCCAGTCTCTCTCTCCTGGAGTTGGTAGACTCTATCCCAGTCTCTCTCCTGGAGTTGGTAGACTCTATCCCAGTCTCTCTCCTGGAGTTGGTAGACTCTATCCCAGTCTCTCTCCTGGAGTTGGTAGACTCTATCCCAGTCTCTCTCCTGGAGTTGGTAGACTCTATCCCAGTCTCTCTCTCCGGGAGTTGGTAGACTCTATCCCAGTCTCTCTCCTGGAGTTGGTAGACTCTATCCCAGTCTCTCTCCTGGAGTTGGTAGACTCTATCCCAGTCTCTCTCTCCTGGAGTTGGTAGACTCTATCCCAGTCTCTCTCTCCTGGGAGTTGGTAGACTCTATCCCAGTCTCTCTCCTGGAGTTGGTAGACTCTATCCCAGTCTCTCTCTCCTGGAGTTGGTAGACTCTATCCCAGTCTCTCTCCTGGAGTTGGTAGACTCTATCCCAGTCTCTCTCCTGGAGTTGGTAGACTCTATCCCAGTCTCTCCTGGAGTTGGTAGACTCTATCCCAGTCTCTCTCCTGGAGTTGGTAGACTCTATCCCAGTCTCTCTCCTGGAGTTGGTAGACTCTATCCCAGTCTCTCTCCTGGAGTTGGTAGACTCTATCCCAGTCTCTCTCTCCGGGAGTTGGTAGACTCTATCCCAGTCTCTCTCTCCTGGAGTTGGTAGACTCTATCCCAGTCTCTCTCCTGGAGTTGGTAGACTCTATCCCAGTCTCTCTCCTGGAGTTGGTAGACTCTATCCCAGTCTCTCTCTCCTGGAGTTGGTAGACTCTATCCCAGTCTCTCTCTCCTGGAGTTGGTAGACTCTATCCCAGTCTCTCTCTCCTGGAGTTGGTAGACTCTATCCCAGTCTCTCTCCGGGAGTTGGTAGACTCTATCCCAGTCTCTCTCCTGGAGTTGGTAGACTCTATCCCAGTCTCTCTCCTGGAGTTGGTAGACTCTATCCCAGTCTCTCTCCTGGAGTTGGTAGACTCTATCCCAGTCTCTCTCCTGGAGTTGGTAGACTCTATCCCAGTCTCTCTCTCCTGGAGTTGGTAGACTCTATCCCAGTCTCTCTCCTGGAGTTGGTAGACTCTATCCCAGTCTCTCTCCTGGAGTTGGTAGACTCTATCCCAGTCTCTCTCCTGGAGTTGGTAGACTCTATCCCAGTCTCTCTCCTGGAGTTGGTAGACTCTATCCCAGTCTCTCTCCGGGAGTTGGTAGACTCTATCCCAGTCTCTCTCCTGGAGTTGGTAGACTCTATCCCAGTCTCTCTCCGGGAGTTGGTAGACTCTATCCCAGTCTCTCTCCTGGAGTTGGTAGACTCTATCCCAGTCTCTCTCTCCGGGAGTTGGTAGACTCTATCCCAGTCTCTCTCCTGGAGTTGGTAGACTCTATCCCAGTCTCTCTCTCCGGGAGTTGGTAGACTCTATCCCAGTCTCTCTCCTGGAGTTGGTAGACTCTATCCCAGTCTCTCTCCGGGAGTTGGTAGACTCTATCCCAGTCTCTCTCCTGGAGTTGGTAGACTCTATCCCAGTCTCTCTCTCGGGAGTTGGTAGACTCTATCCCAGTCTCTCTCCTGGAGTTG
>NC_141016.1:977216-1129556 GCF_052327205.1 Somniosus microcephalus | reverse complement strand
CTCTCTCTCTCTGTCTCTCTCTCTCTGTCCCGCTCTCTCTGTCTCTGTCTCTCTCTCTCTGTCCCCGCTCTCTCTGTCTCTGTCTCTCTGTCTCTGTGTCTCTCTCTCTCCCCCCCTCTCTCTCTCTCTGTCCCGCTCTCTCTGTCTCTCTCTCTCTCTCTGTCTCTGTGTCTCTCTCTCTCTCTCTGTCTCTCTCCCCCCCTCTCTCTCTCTCTGTCTCTCTCCCCCCCTCTCTCTCTCTCTGTCTCTGTCTCTCTCTCTCTGTCCCGCTCTCTCTGTCTCTGTCTCTCTCTCTCGTCCCGCTCTCTCTGTCTCTGTCTCTGTGTCTCTCTCTCTCCCCCCCCTCTCTCTCTCTCTGTCCCGCTCTCTCTGTCTCTCTCTCTCTCTCTCTGTCTCTGTGTCTCTCTCTCTCTCTCTGTGTCTCTGCGGGTTCAGTTGTTCACAGTCCGGGCGGTCAGTTGAGGCATGCCGGGGAGATTCCTGTCATGGTGAATCCCGGGGCCCCCCGCACCCCCCCGGGCCCGGCCTCTCCCCCGCCATTTCCCTCAGTCCCCGGTACCTTTCACCACCCGCTCCACGGTGGACAGTGCCGGCGGCGGGCTGGGCCCCGGTGTCGGGCTCAGGCTCTTGGCCGGACTCGGTGCCGCCATGTCACGCTCTATGGCCCGGGGCCGGCCTGGGGAGCCCGCGCGCCGCCCGCCGGGAGCTGTAGTCCTGCCCCGCCCCCGAGCGGACTACAGCTCCCAGCCTGCCCCGCGCCGCGCACTGCCCGCCGGGAGCTGTAGTCCCGCCCCCTCCCCCCGGCGGACCACAACTCCCAGCAAGCACAGCGCCTCCCGCTGATTGCGCATGCTCAGTCAGGTCCACAGGCCCCTGCTGCAATTTGCTGCCATTATTGTTATTTTTATGATGCAAAGAAAGCACAATCAACCCCAGTCTCTATTCTAGCTCTAAACCTTTGCCATTTCCACCAGTAGAAGTTCCCCTCCAACACACACCATCCTGACTTGGAAATAT
The DNA here is from genome assembly GCF_052327205.1 of Somniosus microcephalus. Classification (NCBI taxonomy): domain Eukaryota; kingdom Metazoa; phylum Chordata; class Chondrichthyes; order Squaliformes; family Somniosidae; genus Somniosus; species Somniosus microcephalus. The sequence continues at coordinate 1,128,539 of NC_141016.1, read as the reverse complement.
ATCGGCCGTTCCTTCATCGTCACTGGGTCAAAATCCTGGAACTCCCTCCCTAACAGCGCTGTGGGAGCACCTTCACCACACGGACTGCAGCGGTTCAAGAAGGCGGCTCACCACCACCTTCTCGAGGGTAATTGGGGATGGTCAATAAATGCTGGCCTCGCCAGCGACGCCCACATTCCAGGAACCAATAAATAGAGAAAAACACCTCCTCTGGACCGATATATTTTTTTTCTATACTTGTCGCATTATCACCACATTTTGCCCTCGCACCATCATCCCTTTTGTCATTTAATCACTCCTACCCCATCTCAGACCTTTCCCCTTTGTTATTTATCTGCCCCTCCCACCCCTTCCCTGGTTCTTAAGGGATGGGAGGGAATGGATAGATGGGAGGGGATGGGGAGAGGTGTGGGGTTGGGGATAGGGAGATGGGAGGGGATGGGGAGATGGGAGGGACCTGTACTGATGTGCGATATTCATCCAAGTTTAAATGTGTGTTGTGTGGGACTATGGACTGTCCAGTTTGATTGCACAGACCATCTGTTTTTCTGCCCGTGCGATGTGGAGACAGGTTATTGATATCAATGAAGCCTTGGATTGATGTTTCCCACCCTGACCCTGGCCTCAGTCCTGTCCCTGGCCTCGGTCCTGTCCCTGGCCTCGATCCTGTCCCTGGCCTCGGTCCTGTCCCTGGCCTCGGTCCTGACACTGGCCTCGATCCTGTCCCTGGCCTCGGTCTTGACACTGGCCTCAGTCCTGTCCCTGGCCTCGGCCCTGACCCTGGCCTCGGTCCTGTCACTGGCCTCGGTCCTGACACTGGACTCGGTCCTGTCCCTGGGGCTCCAGTCTGGCATTGGGGCCATCAGCAGCTTCCCTGGCCTGCTGATGCCCCCGAGTGGCTGCTGTGTACATTACACCACAGGCCAGCAGTCTGCCCATTTCGATGGAGTATTTCCCCCCCAATGTTTTGTGACCCTTTCCTCTCCTGATTCCAGGCCGGGTGAAGCTCCACAGGCGCCGGACTCCATTACCAAGCCATCATTCTTCATAGAGTGAACGTCCATGGTTATTCAATATACCAATATTCCCTGGACTCTGGAGAGGTCCCAGCGGATTGGAAATCCACAAATGTAACGCCCCTATTTAAGAAAGGAGGGAGACAGAAAGCAGGAAACTATAGACCAGTTAGCCTAACATCTGTTGTTGGGAAAATGCTGGAGTCCTTCATTTAGGAAGCAGTAGCAGGGCATTTGGAAAATCATAATGCAGTCAGACAGAGTCAGCATGGTTTTAGGAAAGGGAAATCATGTTTAACAAACTTGCTGGAGTTCTTTGAGAATGTAACAAGCAGGGTGGACAAGGGTGAGCCAGTGGATGTGGTGTATTTGGATTTCCAGAAGGCATTCGATAAGGTGCCACATAAAAGGTTACTGCATAAGATAAGAGCTCACGGAGTTGGGGGTAATATATTAGCATGGATAAAGAATTGGCCAACTAACAGAAAGCAGAGAGTCGGGATAATTGGATCATTTTCCGGTTGGCAAACAGTAACTAGTGGGGTGCCACAGGGATCAGTGCTGGGGCCTCAACTATTTACAATCTACATTAATGACTTGGATGAAGGGATCGAGTGTAATGTGGCCAAGTTTGCAGATGATACAAAGATGGGTGGGAAAGCAAGTTGTGCAGAGGACTCAAAGAATCTGCAAAGGGATATAGACAGGCTAAGTGAGTGGGCAAACATTTGGCAGATGGAGTATAATGTGGAAATTGCGAAGTTATACATTTTGGCAGGAAAAATAAAAAAGCAAATTATTTAAATGGGGAGATATTACAAAATGCTACAGTTCAGAGGGACCTGGGGGTCCTTGTGCATGAAACACAAAAAGTTAGCATGCAGGTACAGCAAGTAATCAAAAAGGCAAATGGAATGTTGGCCTTTATTTCAAAGGGGTTGGAGTATAAAAGCAGGGAAGTCCTGCTACAACTGTACAGGGTATTGGTGAGACCACACCTGGAGTACTGCGTACAGTTTTGGTCTCCTTATTTAAGGAAGGATATACTTGCATTGGAGGCAGTTCAGAGACGATTCACTCGGTTGATTCCGGAGATGAAGGGGTTGATTTATGAGGAAAGGTTGAGCAGGTCGGGCCTATACTCATTGGAATTTAGAAGAATGAGAGGTGATCTTGTTGAAACATATAAGATACTGAGGGGGCTCGACAAGGTAGATGCAGAGAGGATGTTTCCCCTCGTGGGGAAATCTAGAACGCAGGGGCACAGTTCTAGAATAAAGGGTTGCCCTTTTAGAACTGAGATGAGGAGGAATTTCTTCTCTCAGAGGGTCGTAAATCTGTGGAATTCTCTGCCCCAGAGAGCCGTGGAGGTTGGGTCATTAAATACATTTAAGGTGGAGATAGACAGATTTTTGCAAGATAAGGGAGTGAAGGGTTATGGGGAGCGGGCAGGGAAGTGGTTTTAAGCCCAAGATCAGCCATGATCTTATTGAATGGTGGAGCAGGCTCGAGGGGCCAAGTGGCCGATTCCTGCTCCTATTTCTTACGTTCTTATGTTCATCTGCAGAGGGCAGTGTAATCTACCCAAACAGGACTGGAGCACCGTTCGTATTGCTGACGTCTGGAACAGATTCACCCGCTGGGTTTCTCTTTGAGAAGCCTCTTGGATTTATTTAGCACCTTATCCCATTTCTCAGCAAACATCACATCGACAGCACCTTGCAAATAGGCTCAGTCCCAAACCGGAGTGTGGGAATTTTTTTTATTCGTTTCTGGGATGTGGGCGTCGTTGGCAAGGCCGGCATTTATTGCCCATCCGTAGTTGCCCGTGAGAAGGTGGTGGTGAGCCGCCTTCTTGAACCGCTGCAGTCTGTGTGGTGAAGGTGCTCCCACAGTGCTGTTAGGGAAGGAGTTCCAGGTTCATTGGCTGGTTCCTGGGATGGGGGGATTGTCCTGTGAGGAGAGATTGAGTAGACTAGGCCTATATTCTCTAGAGTTCAGAAGAATGAGAGGTGATCTCATTGAAACATACAAAATTCTTACAGGGATTGACAGGGTGGATGCAGGGAGGATGTTTCCCCTGGCTGGGGAGTCTAGAACCAGGGGTCACAGTCTCAGAATAAGGGGTCGGCCATTTAGGACTGAGATGAGGAGAAATTTCTTCACTCAGAGGGTGGTGAATCTTTGGAATTCTCTACCCCAGAGGGCTGTGGAGGCTCCGTCGTTGAGTATATTCAAGACAGAGATCGATAGATTTTTGGACACTCAGGGAATCAAGGGATATGGGGGTAGTGCAGGAAAGTGGAGATGAGGTAGAAGATCAGCCATGATCTTATTGAATGGTGGAGCAGGCTCGAGGGGCCGAATGGCCGACTCCTGGTCCTAGAGCTCCTGCTCTTGCAGGACCTGGGATTGCACCCACCCCTAGAATGTTGAAATTGGTGAGTTTGAGAAGGGAGCAAACATGGGTAGGATAGTGTAATATAACAGGAAAAATTGCTTAATACAGAAGTGGATATTAATATCTTTGTATTATGAGAATGTAGTCTGTGTGAAATAGAGGCTTCCACATAGTTCAGATTAGGAACAGGAGGCCACTCAGCCCCTCAAACCTGTTCCGCCATTCAATTAGATCGTGGCTGGTCTGTATTTTAACTCCATCTACCCGCCTTGGTTCCATAACCTTTAATACCCTGACCTAACAAAAAATTTTAATCTCAGTTTTGAAATTTTCAATTGACTCCCAGCCTCAACAGGTTTTTGGAGAGAGTTGCAGATTTGTATAAAGAAGTGCTTCCTGACATCACCCCTGAATGACCGAGCTCTTAAATTAAGTTGTTAGGATTCCACAGGTGAATGCTAAATAAGCAATGTGCCTGATTAATGTAATTTAAGAAGCAGTAAAGCATTTGTGTAAGAATTCTAGCTCTTTCTGGAGCCAACATGTCTATGTTTTAGCTGTTATCATTCTGTGATGTTTATAATAATGCAGAATTGTCTTCTCTTCTGCATAAACAAAAGACATTCAGGTCAGAAGGGCGTGTGGCGTGACATCGCCATCTACTCCTGTAGTAGCATGACAAAGATCACATGACAATCATCTCACAATTGATAGGTTCAGAACAAGTCATGTGACATTGTCCATCTAGGTGAAAAATAGGCTCACATTTAGCATGGGGAATTTGCCTGTAGTCTACAGACCCCAATGGATAGCCTACTAGTAAGTATATAGATGTATAATGGGCTTGTTGATTGATCTCTAGCATCTGAACCCGTATCATTTGGATTCATCTGCTCAGTCGATCTAACATTGTTGGCGAGCCAGCCAGGAGGTGAATCCACTTGTTGGTTTTATTAATATGGACAGAAACCGCAAGAGCTGCCTGGGAGACAAAGTGTTCCAACAAACCAGAATGCAGCACTTTAAATGTAGAGATTTTGCAGTATGGGAGAAGATGTCCTTGGATCCTTCCGGAAAGGTCCGACTGCTTTTGGCCCTTGGACATTTAGCCTTCCCGGGTCCTGGGGGCAGTGCCAGCTTTTCAAAAAGCTTTTACTGATCTCGTGTCATAACTTGAGCTGGTGATGTTTTCATGGGAGACCTGAAAACAGGAACAGACCTACTTTCCCGGCAGAAACATGAGCCAGAACGGCATGACGTGAATACCAAGTCAATGCTGCCAGTTTTCCCCCTTCGAGCAGTGGCAAGACATACACCAATCTCTGAAGGTGGCAGGACAAGTTGAGAAGGCTGTTAAAAAGCATACGGGATCCTTGGCTTTATTAATAGAGGAATAGAGTACAAAAGCAAGGGAGTTATGCTAAACCTTTATAAAACACTCGTTCGGCCCCAGCTGGAGTATTCTGTCCAATTCTGGGCACCACACTTTAGGAAGGATGTCGAGGCCTTGGAGAGAGTGTAGAGGAGATTGACCAGAATGGTTCCAGGGAGGAAGGACTTCAGATACATGGAGAGACTGGAGAAGCTGGGATTGTTCTCCTTAGAGCAGAGGAGGTTAAGAGATTAAATTGAGGTGTTCTAAATCATGAATGGTTTTGATAGAGTAAATAAGGTGAAACTGTTCCCAGTGGAAGGAGGGTCGGTAACCAGAGGACACAGATTTAAGGCGATTGGCAAAAGAGCCAGAGGGGAGAGGAGAAGAATGTTTTTATGCAGCGAGTTGTTGTGATCTGGAATGCGCTGCCTGAAAGGGCGGTGGGAGCAGATTCAATTGTAACTTTCAAAAGGGAATTGGAGAAATACTTGAAGGGAGAAATTTGCAGGTTTATGGGGGAAGAGCGGGAGCGTGGGACTAATTGGAGAGCTCTTTCAAAGAGCCGGCACAGGCACGATGGGCCGAATGGCCTCCCTCTGTGTTGTCAGATTCTATGATTCCAAGTCATCCAATCAGCAGTAAGCTCACCTTTATTTAAATTCCCGAGTCCCATCGCAGCTTGATCGACAATTCATAATTTACACAACGTTTTCTATGATAAATATTGCGCGCTTATTATTTTGGTATCAGTCGCTCAGAATGCACAGCATACCTCGCGACAGACACACAACCAGAGTCTCTGCAGTCAGACCCCAGGGTTTGAACGACAGGTGTGTCGCAGCCTCCGAACCGGCGAAGACGGTTTGAATCCAGGGCGGGGGGGGCGTCCCAGAGAGGTTGAGGGGGCGGAGTTAGCGGGTCCCACAAAATCTATCCGTACGACTCGCATGGCCACAGCGGTCCTGAGGAGCGGGATTTCCTGAACCAGAGGGGCAAATGTCCTCTTAACATAGAAACATAGAAGATAGGAGCAGGAGTCGGCCATTCAGCCCCTCGAGCCTGCTCCGCCATTCAGTGAGATCATGGCTGATCTTCTAAACTCAGTACCCGGTCCCTGCCTTCTCCCCAGATCCCTGGATCCCTTTAGCCTTAAGAAATATATCTAACTCCTTCTTGCATATATTTAATGAATTGGCCGCTACTGCCTTCTGTGGTAGAGAATTCCACAGGTTCACCACTCTCTGGGTGAAGAAATTCCTCCTCATCTCTGTCCTAAATGGCTTACCCCTTATCTTTACCTCTTCACCCCCCCTCCCCACAACCCCTCCCTCAGACAGCCGCAGGAGGGATGTCACTCCCTGCCTCGAGGTGCTTGTCTCACTGAGTGAGTGAGTGGGTTTAGAAATACTGAAGAGAAAAAAATCCTTCAATGGTGAAGTGGGTTCGCAGCCCAGGGCCTCAGTCACTGGGATTTTAGAGAAGAATTAAAGAGATCGTTCCACACTGAAATTGAAGTCTTCACATCTGCTTTTAACATGTTCCGGTAATATTCCTCTGTTGACTATTTTACTGTAAACTCACGGTTTTGCCTCAAATGCGGTTAGTCCCAAGCAGCGCACATTAAGTGAGGGTTCTGGCACTCACTCGCAAGGCTTCAGCCCAGTTCAGTTCAGCATTGCTCAACATTAATGGCCGGAGGCCATTTCCACTTGTTGGGAGAGACTGGCTTCAAATCATGGGGAGGAGGCTGGCCCGAGGGCAACAGGGTTTTGGTTTCAAACAAATATCTTAGAATGGCGAGCTTCTATACCACAATAAAACCCTACCTCACCTCTCTCTGTATACAATATAACACGAAGCTGGTAGAACAGCTCTCTGCCTACAGCATATTGCACAACCGTTAAACAGACAGGTCCTGATGCTTTCACTCTTTTAGAACTACAATATTTGAACTTTAAATTAGGATTAGCAAGTACGGAGCATTGTTGATGAATAAACATGTTGCATTAGCTGCCGATCGCCATCAAAAAGACGCAGGATCACCCCCAACGCTAACCTGAGTTGTGGTACAGCTGACTGGATATCTCGGAGACCCTAAAACAGCAGTCCCCACCCCTCGCTTCTTTCCCCAGTGTCTCTGACCCCCAGAACTGCCCGCCCACATACTGGGACTATTTTACTAAACTCATTTGACCACGTTAATTATATTCAGCTCATTTTGTGTAGGGCTTCAATCAATTTCAATGGCCCAAGGGGTTACAGGGTGTCGAGATCTGCGCAGGGTCAGAGAGCAGTTGTTGTGTATATGTAAACGTCATGCTGCAATTACACCCTCCCACCAGTAGTGGCTCTGCAGCACCATGAGACAGGAAGTGTCAATCTGGGACACAGTTACAAGGGCTGTTTTATAAATGTGGCCACAGGAATTTATAATGGAAAAGTTAGCAAGGGCTGGTGTGCCGAGGGCGCGAGTAGCGGAGCTCCTGTTGAGCAATGCCCACCCCTCCACAGTTCAAGGCAGAGGTTCTGTCTCCTGCACTGTGAGAATCATAGACCAGCTCCTCTCTCCTGGCACAGTGCCTCCTGTCGGCCAATCGTGGTGGTGCTGCTCCGGCACAGACTATTGACCAGCCAAAGCGGACTTTATCCCATTTCCCCCTCGAGTGAAAGAGGCAGCGTGGGAAATACATCAATAAATAAAGAGTCACAAACGATGAACTGGCAGAATATCTTTGGATAAACAAAGTCCCACAAGAGTCACTCTGATCGAGAAAGCACAACACAGGTTCAATCGCACTCACTGCGACACAGACTGTGGTGCTGGTCAAACCTGTGGGCTGGGAGGGGGTAGAGGAATGGGAGTGGGGGTGGGTGGGGGGGGGGGGGTAGGTAAGGGTGGTGGGTGGGAGGGGTGGCGGGGAACGGTAACCCAACTCCTGAATCACTTGCATTTGGTTCATTGCACAAAAAGACAGGGATGAGGAAAGGGCCCTCAGCCCATCCTTCTCATCCCCCAACACTCCCATCGAAGCCCATCCTTCTCATCCCCAACACTCCCATCGAAGCCCATCCTTCTCATCCCCCAACACTCCCATCGAAGCCCATCCTTCTCATCCCCCAACACTCCCATCGAAGCCCATCCTTCTCATCCCCCAACACTCCCATCGAAGCCCATCCCTCCAGTCTCCTAACTCTCCCATCGAAGCCCATCCCTCCAGTCTCCTAACTCTCCCTGTATTGCGAATACGCCCAGCAATTTTTGTCTCCATTAGTTTGCTCTCAATTTTCTTTGCACTAATACCCACTTACATTCTTTACTCCTAATGTCTCGTCTGACTTTGAAATAATGACTCTACGGTTTCACCTGAGCAATGAGCAGGGGTCCTCGCCCCCGGATGTGTGCGAAGAGACAGGACAGGAGCCGCCCCATCGCCTGCCCGAGGTGTCCCGGTGGAATCGGCGCGACGCTCCTCTGTGAAAGGGTCAAGAGGCCAGAGGGGTGGAGCAGGCGGGAAACAAAATGTGGGCACGACCCCATCGGCAACAAGCAGCCTCTCGCGAGGCCCGTATTGGGCAATTTGTTGCTATGGTGATGAGGCTGCGGCAGGCCAGGGCTTGCCGGTTAAACGCCCAAAGCTTTCTCTCTGAACGCACTTTATCGAACTTGTGGCGTCACAAGCGCTCAAAGCAATTCAGAGAAATTTGAATAAATGTACGTTGAACTGAAGAAGTCACAGCTCTATCAGTTAGAGGTCTGTGTCCAGGCTTGACTGTAGTAAACCCCCTCCCCCTTGTCCCAATGTGCTTATTGGATGTGCAGATTATTCCTGTTCCCTCATCCAGATTTGGAATGTTTATAGTTGCCTTTTGAAGTCCGCCAGACACTTCCACGTAACACTGATTCCTGGGGGCGGGCTCCACTGGACACAAAGGAAAAGGAAGTTCTTGGACTGTGAGTGAGCTGGAATGAACTTGTTGCTAATCAACCTAATAAGATTATATTTTGCAAAGAGGTTACTAAATTAAAGGCCACCTTTACCGTGGCAGCAAGGTGTATAGACAGTGTCCAGAATCATTAGTACGGGAGTCCCCTCAGAATGCTGTAGTGTTTTGCTGCCAAGGTTGAGTGACTCCACTCTGAGTTTCCGTGGCTTTGTATGTCCAATGGTCACTAGGCCTCAGCCCCAGGCCTATCCGATCTGGATTGCCCCCGAGTACATGGTCAGCAGCAGCATGATTGTGAATCCGGTCAGCAGGCCTGCATTTTGTATTCCGAACACCACCAGCGAGGTCGATTCCTCTCCGTCCTCTCCTTTGCTCACTTCGTTCATCTCTGGGAACTGTTGAGGCAGACGGTTGAAGAGGGTTAGACGGGAATTCACTTAACATTGAGTTATCTCACCGATTGTTCGAAACACGAGACCGAGCCGGGCCCAGGCCTGAAACTCGCTGTAGCTGTGTGTCATTCAACAAACTGTGATTGGTACTCGGGCCTGTGTAAAGGGCCCCGCGTACAGTGATATGAACTCGGGCCTGTGTAAAGGGCCCCGCGCGCAGTGATACGAACTCAGGCCTGTGTAAAGGGCCCCGCGCGCAGTGATACAAACTCGGGCCTGTGTAAAGGGCCCCGCGCGCAGTGATACGAACTCGGGCCTGTGTAAAGGGCCCCGCGCGCAGTGATATGAACTCGGGCCTGTGTAAAGGGCCCCGCGTGCAGTGATACGAACTCGGGCCTGTGTAAAGGGCCCCGCGCGCAGTGATACGAACTCAGGCCGGTGTAAAGGGCCTGGCTCCTTCCCCAAGGGCCTTTACTGGAAGAGGCCTCACACAGGCCGCGGTCTGTATTTGAACGGCAGCACCGGTGTTTCTGGAGCAGTGGCCTGCCTTTACTCACCATGTCTGCCAGTGCGATGTAGAGGAACATCCCGCCGGCCAGAGCGAAGATCCAGCTGGGGGAGAAGTGGCTCCCGGCGAGGATGCCAAAGGCCAGGCCGAGGTAGCAGCAGCAGGCCGACAGGAAGTTGAAGAACAGGGCCTGCTGGAGGCTCATGCCGGCGTTCAGTAAGATCACAAAGTCACCTGGGAGAAAGAGTGAGAGAGTGTGAGTGTGAGGAGAGCGAGAGAGCGAGTGTGAGGAGAGAGAGTGAGTGTGAGGAGAGAGAGAGAGAGAGAGAGAGAGAGAGAGAGAGTGTGAGAGAGAGAGAGAGAGAGAGTGAGTGAGAGTGTGAGAGAGAGAGTGTGAAGAGAGAGAGAGAGAGAGAGAGAGAGAGAGAGAGAGAGAGTGTGTGAGTTAGGAGAGAGAGAGAGAGAGAGAGAGAGAGAGAGAGAGAGAGAGGCCCATCACCCAAACATCAACACAAGGGACCTCTATGACGAAATACATCTACTCAAACAGCGGATGTGGATCTTCGCAAAAAACCTCAAACACTGCCAAAAGACGCATCCCTCCCACCCCCTCTACCATTGGGAGCCCTAACCCAAACAGGACCACCACTGTCCCCCACCCCCCTATACAAAACCAACAACAGAACCGTGCTTTTGTACCTGACCCCAGACCCCCCTCTAGACCACAGACTGTAGACCAAGAACTGAGAAAGATCAGGACGATGATAAGCACCCTGATGGAAAGCCGGAGAGGAATGCACTAAATTATTAATATTGTTATTTTATTACTATTATTAGATAGCAGTATGTGCATGCCTCATGAAATTTATACTAAATCGTCATTTAGCATTCTAGAAACTAGTGTTTTCACACTCGTCCCACAAAATAGGTCCATTTTATTTCGTTTTTTGAACTATATAAATGCGTTCTTTCCACATAAGCTGCTGGAATATCCAGGGTCTCCGCTCCTCAACTTTTGGGATGAAGAGTACAGACCCTGAATTCCTAAAAGCTATAAAAGACATTGATATAATTGTGTTAACAGAAACATGGTGCCAAAAGGACGTGCCCACCCACTGTCCTCCAATGTACCATGAAATCATTGTGCCCTCAGTAAAGAACACTAAGACACGCAAGGGCAGAACCTCCGGGAGAATCTTGGTGTGGTATAAAGGAGAACTGGACAAACACATCTCACCGATAAAACAGGGAAAATCACATGTATGGCTATAATTAGATAAAAATATAGGAATAACAAAAAAAGATGTCTACTTATGTGCGATCTACATACCTCCAATAGAATCGCCATATTTTGAAGAGGAGTTATTTGATACTCTCCACATGGAAATCAGCCATTTCCAGGCCAAAGGAAAGGTGCTACTATGTGGGGACCTAAATGCAAGGACCGGATGTGAACCCGACTTCATAGACCCACAGGGCAACAACCATGTGTTTGGCCAGACCCCTTTATATGTCACACCAGCCATCGCAAATCGGAACAACCTTGACTGAAATAAATAAAAGCGGTAGGGAGGTAGTGCAACTCTGCCGAGCCTTAGGCCTGTACATAGTTAACGGTAGGTTCAGAGGGGACTCCTTAGGGAGACTCACATATTCCTCAACTCTTGGGTCTAGTGTGGTGGATTATACAATCACTGACCTGGACCCCTGCGATATCAACGCATTCACTGTCAGGCAGCAATCCCCCACCTCAGACCATAACCAAATAAATGTGTACCTTAAACTCTCTGCCCAAACTACAGACACAAAAAAGGAACCCAGTAAGCTCCATAAAATAAACCAGACATACAGATGGGCCCCAGACAGTGGAGATAAATTCATCACAGCACTAAATTCACCTGATCTCACAAGTAAAATATCAAAATTTAAAGAAAATCTATATGAGATCACCAGAGATGGTGTAAACATGGCCATAGACGATATAAATAGGATCTTCCATGAGGCAGCTGTAAAAGCCGACCTTGTGAAACAGAAGAGGAAACGTTACAAAAGACAAAATAAAAATGAGAAATGGTTTGACCACGAATGCAAAAATGCCAGAAAAGACCTGAGAAAAATATCAAACCAAAAGCATCGCCAACCAAACAATCCAGACCTACGTATTAGATACAATGAGACCCTCAAAAGATATAAACACACCATTAGGAACAAAACACAAAATTATACCCACAAAATACTCGAAGAAATTGAAAACTCCATTAATCCAAATCAATTCTGGGATATGTGGAATAACCTGAGTACAACACAATTGCAAGCATTACCAATCCAAGATGGCGACATCTGGAGAACACATTTTGAAAACCTCTACAAAGACATCCCAATAAACGAAACAAACCCAAGTCAACATCATGTCACAGAAAAACTCCACACATTAGAAGCAACAATTAAAGACAACCAAAACCCTCTAGACTCCCCAATCACATGGAAAGAACTGGCCACAAAAACAAAATCTCTCCACCTAAAGAAAGCCTGTGGTCCAGACAACATCAAAAATGAAATGCTCAAGTTCAGCAATATGGAGATGCAGGGTGCTGTACTCAAGTTATTCAACATCATATTACGTTCAGGCTGTTTTCCCGATATCTGGTGCCAAGGACTCATCTCTCCCATATATAAAAGTGGAAACAAATCAGACCCAAATAACTACCGCGGCATCTGTGTCAACAGTTGTCTAGGGAAGTTATTCTGCGGTATTCTAAATAGTAGATTACTGGATCTTCTTAACAAACATAATATCCTTAGAAAAAATCAAATAGGCTTTCTTCCAAAACACCGCACCACCGACCATATCTATACCCTTCACACTCTCATTGGAAAACATATACACCAAACAAAAAATGGGAAAATATTCGCTTGTTTCATTGACTTCAAGAAAGCCTTTGACTCTATCTGGCACGAAGGGCTCTATTATAAACTTCTTCAGTGTGGAATAGGGGGCAAAGTCTATGACCTTATTAAATCGATGTATCTGAAAAATAAATGCGGTGTCAAAATTGGAGACAAACGCACCGGTTTCTTCACCCAGAGAAGAGGCGTCCGGCAGGGCTGCAATTTGAGCCCGACCCTGTTCAACATATACATAAATGAATTAGCAGACATGCTGAAGCAAAGCGAGTCACCGGGTCTCTGTCTCCTGGATGGAGAAGTGAAATCCCTGTTCTATGCGGACGACCTGGTTCTGCTGTCTCCCACAGAACAGGGATTACAGCAACAATTAGACCTACTCGACAAATACTGCCAAAATTGGGCCCTAACAGTAAATCTAAAGAAAACCAACATCATGATTTTTCAAAAAAGGCCCAGGTGTCAGGAAAACAAATGCCAGTTTACTCTCAGTGATACCATCATAGGACACACTATGAGCTACACTTACCTTGGTCTAACCATTACAGCATCAGGGAGCTTCAGCATAGCAGTGAATGCACTAAAAGAAAAAGCCCGAAGAGCCCTATATGCAATAAAAAGAAAATTCTACAACATCCAAATCCCAATCAAAATCTGGCTCAAAATATTTGACAGCATAATCCTGCCCATCGCGCTGTACGGTAGTGAAGTATGGGGCCCGCTCAATCACCATAGCTACACTAAATGGGAAAAACACACAATAGAAGCCCTACATGCAGAATTTTGCCGAAGCATTCTTCGCACCCAAAGGAAAACACCAACAAATGCATGCAGAGCCGAACTAGGCAGATACCCACTGATAATAAACATCCACAAACGAGCACTAAACTTCCTAAATCACCTCAAATCTAGCTCCCCAGACACCCTTCATTTTAAAGCCTTCCAGACCCAAGAGCTAAACCCAGAAAAGAGTCCCCTGAGTCAGCTGCTACTGAAACTAAGTACTCCTACTCAGCCGGACCCTGACCAGTCCCAGACCAACACTGCCGTCCAAACACCAATCCGAGTGAACCAAATCATTAAACAATGCAAAGAAACCTACCTGGAACATTGGAACAATGTAACCAAAAGCCAAAGCAGATTAGAATGTTACCGGGCCCTAAAAAGAGAATATAAACTGGCAGACTATCTCTCGACCATCAGAGGCACAAAACAGAGACAGACCCTCACCAGGTACAGACTAAGCGACCACCAACTGGCAATTGAAAAAGGAAGATACAAGAAATCCTGGCAGCCTAGAGAGAATAGAATATGTGATCAATGTCTGGCCGGCGAGGTTGAGACAGAGATGCATTTCCTCCTAAAATGCGAAAAATTCAACACAACAAGAAACATACTATTTGACAAGCTCAGCCAAACAACCCCAGGTTTCAAAGAATTGGATGACCTGTCAAAATTAAGATTAGTCCTGGGAGAAGGAGACAGACCATACCTTGGTGCCAAATATGTAACAACATGTCACAACCTGAGGACTGTTTAAAATTAATACTGAATGTACCCAACGATGTTCAACGACTTTAAATTAATATTGTTTAAACTAATATTGTATGTACCCAACGAAGGTCAAAATTGTTTGACACCTACAGAATGTTGGAAAACTGTACTTTTTGTTATGTAAGCTTTGGCAATATGGTTCCCTGTAAACTTTCATGCCAATAAAGCATTTGAATTGAATTGACAGAGAGAGACAGAGACAGAGACAGAGAGACAGAGAGAGAGACAGAGAGAGACAGAGACAGAGAGAGAGACAGAGACAGAGACAGAGAGAGAGACAGAGACAGAGACAGAGAGACAGAGAGACAGAGAGACAGAGACAGAGACAGAGAGAGAGACAGAGAGAGAGACAGAGAGAGAGACAGAGAGAGAGACAGAGAGAGAGACAGAGAGAGAGAGACAGAGAGAGAGAGACAGAGAGAGAGAGACAGAGAGAGAGACAGAGAGAGAGACAGAGAGAGAGACAGAGAGAGAGACAGAGAGAGAGACAGAGACAGAGAGACAGAGAGACAGAGAGAGAGAGAGACAGAGAGAGAGAGAGACAGAGAGAGAGAGAGACAGAGAGAGAGAGAGACAGAGAGAGAGAGACAGAGAGAGAGAGAGACAGAGAGAGAGACAGAGAGAGAGAGAGACAGAGAGAGAGAGAGAGACAGAGAGAGAGACAGAGAGAGAGAGAGACAGAGAGAGAGAGAGACACACACAGAGAGACAGAGAGACAGAGAGATCCCCCCTCTCAGACCATAACCAAATTGATGTGTACCTTAAACTTTCTGCCCAAACTACAGACACAAAAAAGGAACCCAGTAAGCTCCATAAACTAAACCAGACATACAGATGGGCCCCAGACAGTGGAGATAAATTCATCACAGCACTAAATTCACCTGATCTCACAAGTAAAATATCAAAATTTAAAGAAAATCTATATGAGATCACCAGAGATGGTGTAAACATGGCCATAGACGATATAAATAGGATCTTCCATGAGGCAGCTGTAAAAGCCGACCTTGTGAAACAGAAGAGGAAACGTTACAAAAGACAAAAAAATGAGAAATGGTTTGATCGCGAATGCAAAAATGCCAGAAAAGACCTGAGAAAAATATCAAACCAAAAGCATCGCCAACCAAACAACCCAGACCTGCGTACTAGATACAATGAGACCCTCAAAAGATATAAACACACCATTAGGAACAAAACACAAAACTATACCCACAAAAGACTTGAAGAAATTGAAAACTCCATTAATCAAAATCAATTCTGGGATATGTGGAATAACCTGAGTACAACTCAATTACAAGCATTACCAATCCAAGATGGTGACATCTGGAGAACACATTTTGAAAACCTCTACAAAGACATCCCAGTAAACAAATCAAACTCAAGTCAACATCATGTCACAGAAAAACTCCACACATTAGAAGCAACAATTAAAGACAACCAAAACCCTCTGGACTCCTGGCCACAAAAACAAAATCTCTCCACCTAAAGAAAGCCTGTGGTCCAGACAACATCAAAAATGAAATGCTCAAGTTCAGCACTATGGAGATGCAGGGTGCGGTACTCAAGTTATTCAACATCATATTACGTTCAGGCTGTTTTCCAGATATCTGGTGCCAAGGACTCATCTCTCCCATATATAAAAGTGGAAACAAATCAGACCCAAATAACTACCGTGGCATCTGTGTCAACAGCTGTCTAGGGAAGTTATTCTGCAGTATTCTAAATAGCAGATTACTGGATTTTCTTAACAAACATAATATCCTTAGAAAAAATCAAATAGGCTTTCTTCCAAAACACCGCACCACCGACCATATCTATACCCTTCACACTCTCATTGAAAAACATATACACCAAACAAAAAATGGGAAAATATTCGCTTGTTTCATTGACTTCAAGAAAGCCTTTGACTCTATTTGGCACGAAGGGCTCTATTACAAACTTCTTCAGTGTGGAATAGGGGGCAAAGTCTATGACCTTATTAAATCGATGTATCTGAAAAATAAATGCGGTGTCGAAATTGGAGACAAACGCACCGGTTTCTTCACCCAGAGAAGAGGCGTCCGGCAGGGTTGCAATTTGAGTCCGACCCTGTTCAACATATACATAAATGAGTTAGCAGACATGCTGGAGCAAAGCGAGTCACCGGGTCTCTGTCTCCTGGATGGGGAAGTGAGGTCCCTGTTCTATGCGGACGACCTGGTTCTGCTGTCTCCCACAGAACAGGGATTACAGCAACATTTAGGCCTACTCGACAAATACTGCCAAAATTGGACCCTGACAGTAAATCTAAAGAAAACCAACATCATGATTTTTCAAAAAAGGCCCAGATGTCAGGAAAACAAATACCAGTTTACTCTCAGTGATACCATCATAGGACACACTATGAGCTACACTTACCTTGGTCTAACCATTACAGCATCAGGGAACTTCAACATAGCAGTGAATGCACTAAAAGAAAAAGCCCGAAGAGCCCTATATGCAATAAAAAGAAAATTCTACAACATCCAAATTCCAATCAAAATCTGGCTCAAAATATTTGATAGTATAATCCTGCCCATTGCGCTGTATGGTAGTGAAGTATGGGGCCCGCTCAATCGCCATAGCTACACTAAATGGGAAAAACACACAATAGAAGCCCTACATGCAGAATTTTGCCAAAGCATTCTTCGCACCCAAAGGAAAACACCAACAAATGCATGTAGAGCCGAACTAGGCAGATACCCACTGATAATAAACATCCAAAAACGAGCACTAAACTTTCTAAATCACCTCAAATCTAGTTCCCCAGAAACCCTTCATTTCAAAGCCCTCCAGACCCAAGAGCTGAACCCAGAAACGAGTCCCGAGTCAGTTGTTACTGAAACTAAGTTCTCCTACCCAGCCGGACCCTGACCAGTCCCAGACCAACACTGCTCCCCAAACACCAATCCGAGTGAACCAAATCATTAAACAATGCAAAGAAATCTACCTGGAACATAATAACCAAAAGCCAAAGCAGATTAGAATGCTACCGGGCCCTAAAAAGAGAATATAAACTGGCAGACTATCTCTCGACCATGAGACACAAAACAGAGACAGACCCTCACCAGATACAGACTAAGCGACCACCAACTGGCAATTGAAAAAGGAAGATACAAGAAATCCTGGCAACCTAAAGAAAATAGAATATGTGATCACTGTCTGGCCGGCGAGGTTGAGACAGAGGTGCACTTCCTCCTAAAATGCGAAAAATTCAACGAGACAAGAAACATATATTTTGACAAGCTCAGCCTTACAACCCCAGATTTCAAAGAATTGGATGACCTGTCAAAATTAAGAATAGTCCTGGGGGAGGGAGACAGACCGACCATATCTTGGTGCCCAATATGTAACAACATGTCACAACCTGAGGAACATTGAGTGACTAACGAGCACACCCATAGCATATATACGCTAAAAATGTTTAAATCAATACCAAATGTACCCAACGACTGTTTTAAATTAATACTGAATGCACCAAACAAGGGTCAACGACTGTTTAAATTAATACTGTCTGTATCCAACGAGGGTCAAAAACGTTTGACACCTACAGAATGTTGGAAACCTGTACTTTTTGTTATGTAAGCTTTGGCAACATGGTTCCCTGTAAACTTTCATGCCAATAAAGCATTTGAATTGAGTGTGAGGAGAGAGAGAGAGAGAGAGAGAGTGTGAGTGAATGAGTGAGAGACGACATCTTGCATTATCCACTCTTCCCGCAGTGTAAAGGAAGGGGGGAGGAGGTGGGAGAGGGTGAAGCTGGGATGGGGGGGGGGGGGGGGGGGGGGAGAGGAAGTCGCTGACCTACAGTGGCTCCGGGTCCAGCAACGCCTTGATTAAAAAATTCTCATCCTTGTTTTCAAATCCCTCCATGGCCCTCGCTCCCTCCCCATCTCTGTAACCTCCTCCAGCCCCACAACCCTCCGAGATCTCTGCGCTCCTCCAATTCTGACCTCGTGAGCATCCCCCGATTTCCATCGCTCCACCATTGGCGGCCGTGCCTTCAGCTGCCTGGGCTCTAAGCTCTGGAATTCCCTCCCTAAACCTCTCCGCCTCTCGCTCCTCCTTTAAGACACTCCTTAAAATCAACCTCTTTGACCAAGCTTTTGGTCACCTCTCCGAATATCTCCTTCTGTGGCTCAGTGTCTGGTTACACTCCTGTGAAGCACCTTGGGACTATTTACTACGCTAAAGGCACTATATAAATGCAAGTTGTTGTTTTAAGCCAATTTTAGGAACATTAGTTGTTCAAGCGGCGGTTGGATGCAGTGAAGGGTCGCTGGAAGGGATGAGATACACGGTCTTCCCATATCTCACGCCGTGTGCACGAGTGTCTGTGCGGACAGTATAGGCCTCGGCAATGATGCCCCTGTGGTAGAAAAGCCCGTCATTGTGCCCCTCCCCCCCACCCCCTTCCCGCGTAGGTTCGGGAACCGAGTGTGGGCCAGAGATGGCCAGCACCCCCCGCCCACCTCCCCAATGACAAGAGGGGGGTACACGCACCGAGCTCGTGGGGGAACTCCTCGCACAGGATTGCCACGGAGGTGCTGATCCCCTGGAATACGGAGACGGTGAAGGACGCTCCGATCGCCAGGCCGTCGATGAAGTTGTGCAGCCCGTCACTGAGCGTGATCATCCAGGCCAGAGTGCCAATGTCCGAGTAATGGCTCCCCTTCAGCCAGTAACAAGCCCCTCTCCGAGCCTGCTGCAGGTCCTGGTTGGGGGGCGGGGGGAAAAAGAGAGAGAAACGGGAGAATTATTTATACAAACCTCCTCCGATCAAACCCCCCCCCCCCCACCCAAACGGTTACGGATCAAATACCACGACAAGCCCAGGAAAGCTTCACCCAGGCCGAGCACAGGTTTGGCATTGTTCAGCCGTGGTGTGCCGTTCCAACTGCAGGAACTCTGGGCCCTCCCCACCCCAGGGCCCACCCCCAGAGTGGGTGAGGGGTCCCCAGGGTACAAGCGGGCTCCCCAGGGTACGGGCGGGCTCCCTCACTCTCCGCACTTACCTGAACCGACAAGGCCCCGGTGATTGCTGGGTCTCCTGTGGGATCCTCGGCAAGGCTCCTGCGCTCACTGTCCTCGCTGCGGCTGGACGGTGTGTGACTCAGATCCCCATTCTGCAGTTTCTCCATCACTCCGTCCTCCCGATCGCCTTTGCTGGCGTATTGTTCCGGCCGGTAGTGACTGTGGTTCGGACCCGGCCCCTGCTTAAATTAAAGATAAATGATTCACCTCGGTGGTTTCTCTATCCCTCTTCCCCATTGTGTCTCCGAGCTGGGGGTACGGGCTACCCGCGTGAACCCTGATACTGGAGGGGGAGATAGTGACCTTGGTAAGGACTGGAGGAGAGCTAGGAGAACAATTCCCAGCTTAAAGATCCTCAGCTACTCGAGGCTCCAGGATCACAGTCTATTTATAGAGCAGCGTAGACTTAGAGGTGACCTGCTAGAGATCTATAAAATAATTGAAGTGCTGGATGGTGTCCCTATTAATAGATTATTCCAGTTTAACAGATCGGGGAGGACCGGGGGACACCAGTTTAAACCATAAGAGTTTTACACAGCATGTAGAGACACCGACCGCTCGGCCCAAACTGGTCCACACGAGAACGGGAACCACAGCAACAAGGCACCATCACCAGGGGGAGCTGAGCAGACCAGACCATAATCCCAGCCTAAGGGGAGCTGAGGCACATCAAGCACTGGACCGCCCGAGGGCAGCGAGCTCAGCACAGGCCCGCCCGAGGGCAGCGAGCTCAGCACAGGCCCGCCCGAAGGCAGCGCGCTCAGCACAGGCCCGCCCGAGGGCAGCGAGCTCAGCACAGGCCCGCCCGAGGGCAGCGAGCTCAGCACAGGCCCGCCCGAGGGCAGCGCGCTCAGCACAGGCCCGCCCGAAGGCAGCGCGCTCAGCACAGGCCCGCCCGAGGGCAGCGAGCTCAGCACAGGCCCGCCCGAGGGCAGCGAGCTCAGCACAGGCCCGCCCGAAGGCAGCGCGCTCAGCACAGGCCCGCCCGAGGGCGAGCGAGCTCAGCACAGGCCCGCCCGAGGGCGAGCGAGCTCAGCACAGGCCCGCCCGAGGGCGAGCGAGCTCAGCACAGGCCCGCCCGAGGGCGAGCGAGCTCAGCACAGGCCCGCCCGAGGGCAGCGAGCTCAGCACAGGCCCGCCCGAGGGCAGCGCGCTCAGCACAGGCCCGCCCGAGGGCAGCGAGCGCAGCACAGGCCCGCCCGAGGGCAGCGAACGCAGCACAGGCCCGCCCGAGGGCAGCGAGCGCAGCACAGGCCCGCCCGAGGGCAGCGAGCGCAGCACAGGCCCGCCCGAGGGCAGCGAGCGCAGCACAGGCCCGCCCGAGGGCAGCGCGCTCAGCACAGGCCCGCCCGAGGGCGAGCGAGCTCAGCACAGGCCCGCCCGAGGGCGAGCGAGCTCAGCACAGGCCCGCCCGAGGGCAGCGAGCTCAGCACAGGCCCGCCCGAGGGCAGCGCGCTCAGCACAGGCCCGCCCGAGGGCAGCGAGCGCAGCACAGGCCCGCCCGAGGGCAGCGAGCGCAGCACAGGCCCGCCCGAGGGCAGCGAGCTCAGCACAGGCCCGCCCGAGGGCAGCGCGCTCAGCACAGGCCCGCCCGAGGGCGAGCGAGCTCAGCACAGGCCCGCCCGAGGGCGAGCGAGCTCAGCACAGGCCCGCCCGAGGGCAGCGAGCTCAGCACAGGCCCGCCCGAGGGCAGCGCGCTCAGCACAGGCCCGCCCGAGGGCAGCGAGCGCAGCACAGGCCCGCCCGAGGGCAGCGAGCGCAGCACAGGCCCGCCCGAGGGCAGCGAACGCAGCACAGGCCCGCCCGAGGGCAGCGAGCGCAGCACAGGCCCGCCCGAGGGCAGCGAGCGCAGCACAGGCCCGCCCGAGGGCAGCGAGCGCAGCACAGGCCCGCCCGAGGGCAGCGAGCGCAGCACAGGCCCGCCCGAGGGCAGCGAGCGCAGCACAGGCCCGCCCGAGGGCAGCGAGCGCAGCACAGGCCCAGGATCGGACCTGGGCCTTTCCTGCTCCGTGCACCCAGATCAGCGGCCTCCCGCTTTCTACGGCCAAGCCCGGCCTGTTTTCCACACTGCCAATATTTATATAACTAATAAACGAAAGTGTTCAAAGAAAATAAAAATTTCTATTTAACGCTCTGATGATTTCTCTCGCAGTCAGTGTCCAGGAGATTAATCTTCAATTCCCAGAGACTCCAGGCCAATCCTGCAGGGCTGGGGCGACTCCACTGCCACTCCGACAGGCCTTACCCTATCTTTGGGTTTCAGCACCATCTTCAGGATCTTCTCTGTGAAGAAGAAGAGGTAAAATCCCGCGAACACCACCACCGACTTAGAGACGTAGTCGGCTTCCTTTGGGTCGAATCCAAAGGCCTGAGAGAAGGTAACACACCACGACGTTAAAGGGACAGTCCCCGGACCAGCATCACTGGACTCGGTCAATTCAAAACACACAGCATTCACCAAACACACGCCCGGAAACAGAAACAGTCAACCCACAGCCAGAGCAACTGAAACACAGTCACAGCAAAACCAACTGAGCACAGGCCTCAGCATCAGGCAGGTATACAGCACCATGAGGGAACCGACAGGGAATGTGCTTAGCGGTGTAGGGGCCATTGGCTCTCCCAGGATATGCTGATACTGGCAGAGCAGGAGATATCTCCCAGGAGATGCGATCAGTGGGAGGGGAGATGGTCCTTGTATCTCCCAGGAGACGCGGTCACTGGGAGGGGAGATGGTCCTTGTATCTCCCAGGAGACGCGGTCAGTGGGAGATGGTCCTTGTATCTCCCAGGAGACGCGGTCAGTGGGAGGGGAGATGGTCCTTGTATCTCCCAGGAGACGCGGTCAGTGGGAGGGGAGATGGTCCTTGTATCTCCCAGGAGACGCGGTCAGTGGGAGGGGAGATGGTCCTTGTATCTCCCAGGAGACGCGGTCAGTGGGAGGGGAGATGGTCCTTGTATCTCCCAGGAGACGCGGTCAGTGGGAGGGGAGATGGTCCTTGTATCTCCCAGGAGACGCGGTCAGTGGGAGGGGAGATGGTCCTTATATCTCCCAGGAGACGCGGTCAGTGGGAGGGGAGATGGTCCTTGTATCTCCCAGGAGACGCGGTCAGTGGGAGGGGAGATGGTCCTTGTATCTCCCAGGAGACGCGGTCAGTGGGAGGGGAGATGGTCCTTGTATCTCCCAGGAGACGCGGTCAGTGGGAGGGGAAGATGGTCCTTGTATCTCCCAGGAGACGCGGTCAGTGGGAGGGGAAGATGGTCCTTGTATCTCCCAGGAGATGCGGTCAGTGGGAGGGGAAGATGGTCCTTGTATCTCCCAGGAGACGCGGTCAGTGGGAGGGGAGATGGTCCTTGTATCTCCCAGGAGACGCGGTCAGTGGGAGGGGAGATGGTCCTTGTATCTCCCAGGAGACGCGGTCAGTGGGAGGGGAGATGGTCCTTGTATCTCCCAGGAGACGCGGTCAGTGGGAGGGGAGATGGTCCTTGTATCTCCCAGGAGACGCGGTCAGTGGGAGGGGAGATGGTCCTTGTATCTCCCAGGAGACGCGGTCAGTGGGAGGGGAGATGGTCCTTGTATCTCCCAGGAGACGCGGTCAGTGGGAGGGGAAGATGGTCCTTGTATCTCCCAGGAGACGCGGTCAGTGGGAGGGGAAGATGGTCCTTGTATCTCCCAGGAGATGCGGTCAGTGGGAGGGGAAGATGGTCCTTGTATCTCCCAGGAGACGCGGTCAGTGGGAGGGGAGATGGTCCTTGTATCTCCCAGGAGACGCGGTCAGTGGGAGGGGAGATGGTCCTTGTATCTCCCAGGAGACGCGGTCAGTGGGAGATGGTCCTTGTATCTCCCAGGAGACGCGGTCAGTGGGAGGGGAGATGGTCCTTATATCTCCCAGGAGACGCGGTCAGTGGGAGGGGAAGATGGTCCTTGTATCTCCCAGGAGACGCGGTCAGTGGGAGGGGAAGATGGTCCTTGTATCTCCCAGGAGACGCGGTCAGTGGGAGGGGAGATGGTCCTTGTATCTCCCAGGAGACGCGGTCAGTGGGAGGGGAGATGGTCCTTGTATCTCCCAGGAGATGCGGTCAGTGGGAGGGGAAGATGGTCCTTGTATCTCCCAGGAGACGCGATCAGTGGGAGGGGAAGATGGTCCTTGTATCTCCCAGGAGACGCGGTCAGTGGGAGGGGAGATGGTCCTTGTATCTCCCAGGAGATGCGGTCAGTGGGAGGGGAAGATGGTCCTTGTATCTCCCAGGAGACGCGGTCAGTGGGAGGGGAGATGGTCCTTGTATCTCCCAGGAGACGCGGTCAGTGGGAGGGGAGATGGTCCTTGTATCTCCCAGGAGACGCGGTCAGTGGGAGGGGAAGATGGTCCTTGTATCTCCCAGGAGACGCGATCAGTGGGAGGGGAAGATGGTCCTTGTATCTCCCAGGAGACGCGGTCAGTGGGAGGGGAAGATGGTCCTTGTATCTCCCAGGAGACGCGGTCAGTGGGAGGGGAAGATGGTCCTTGTATCTCCCAGGAGACGCGGTCAGTGGGAGATGGTCCTTGTATCTCCCAGGAGACGCGGTCAGTGGGAGGGGAAGATGGTCCTTGTATCTCCCAGGAGACGCGGTCAGTGGGAGGGGAGATGGTCCTTGTATCTCCCAGGAGACGCGGTCAGTGGGAGGGGAAGATGGTCCTTGTATCTCCCAGGAGACGCGGTCAGTGGGAGGGGAGATGGTCCTTGTATCTCCCAGGAGACGCGGTCAGTGGGAGGGGAAGATGGTCCTTGTATCTCCCAGGAGACGCGGTCAGTGGGAGGGGAGATGGTCCTTGTATCTCCCAGGAGATGCGGTCAGTGGGAGGGGAGATGGTCCTTGTATCTCCCAGGAGACGCGGTCAGTGGGAGATGGTCAATATATCTCCCAGGAGACGCGGTCAGTGGGAGGGGAGATGGTCCTTGTATCTCCCAGGAGACGCGGTCAGTGGGAGATGGTCAATATATCTCCCAGGAGACGCGGTCAGTGGGAGGGGAGATGGTCCTTGTATCTCCCAGGAGATGCGGTCAGTGGGAGGGGAGATGGTCCTTGTATCTCCCAGGAGATGCGGTCAGTGGGAGGGGAGATGGTCCTTGTATCTCCCAGGAGACGCGGTCAGTGGGAGGGGAGATGGTCAATATATCTCCCAGGAGATGCGATCAGTGGGAGGGGAGATGGTCCTTGTATCTCCCAGGAGACGCGGTCAGTGGGAGGGGAGATGGTCCTTGTATCTCCCAGGAGACGCGGTCAGTGGGAGGGGAGATGGTCCTTATATCTCCCAGGAGACGCGGTCAGTGGGAGATGGTCAATATATCTCCCAGGAGACACGGTCAGTGGGAGGGGAAGATGGTCCTTGTATCTCCCAGGAGATGCGGTCAGTGGGAGATGGTCCTTGTATCTCCCAGGAGATGCGGTCAGTGGGAGGGGAAGATGGTCCTTGTATCTCCCAGGAGATGCGGTCAGTGGGAGGGGAGATGGTCCTTGTATCTCCCAGGAGACGCGGTCAGTGGGAGATGGTGTGAACCCACCCACAGACTTGAAACAGGACCACCTTAATCTCAAAACCACTTCCTCTTTGACTGAAGTGGGAAATCCGGCAGAGCACAACAGGTTTCTGTTGAAGTCTGCCGGCCTTTAAAACCTTCTGATCAGAACCTCAAGTTCTCCAGGTGCCCAAATCTCTGCAGCTTCGTTCAGCTCATCCTCCCACCAACTCTGCACCCTGGGCCATGACTCTTCACCGAGATCAGCAAAGGTGCAAAGCCACCGATGCCTTGGACCTTGGTGATTCTGTTCCCTGTACGCAGGCTTGGGGTGGGGAAGGGAGGGGGGTATGGGCAGGCTCGGGGAAGGGAGGGGGGTATGGGCAGGCTCGGGGAAGGGAGGGGGGTATGGGCAGGCTCGGGGAAGGGAGGGGGGTATGGGCAGGCTTGTAGTACCCAGCAGAGGGCCTGTATCTTAACAGGAAAACGCCACCAATCCAGAATGTGAATGGTGGATACCCCCGTCCCACCAGTGTCACTTCCTTCAAGCCCCTCGTTTCGACTGACTCATCGGGGGAGGGGCCATGCACAAATCAGGTGCTCCCCGAAATGGTGAGGGGGTGGGGGAAACGAAATGGGACGAGCGAGGCCACCCCCCCAGCTCCCCTCGCCCCCCCCACCCCGGCTACCCCCGCCCCCCCTCCCCGGCTCCCCTTGCCCCCCTCCCCCCAGCCTTGTGCAAGTGCTGTGGAAAATGCAGCTCAGACAGAGAATGAGGAGCGAGGATTCTCTACCTGCCTTAGACTGAGAATTTTAACAAAATACATACAGAAGGAATACGACCTGATCAGGGCCGGCCACCTGGGATCATCCGGTCACCTGTGATCATCTGGCCACCTGGGATCATCCAACCACACCTGGGAACCAAAGCCGCTCATGGGAACAGAAAACTACAGTCGGAATGCTTCACGGCAAACTCCGAGTCAAGGAACTCAAACAAGCACAGTCAGGAACAACGGATGTTAACAATGGGAAACAGCTCCCTCGTTCAGTGTGCTTGGAGAGAGTGCTTTGGGCTCTTGTCTCTCAAAGGCCAAATAGCAGAGGTTTGATTGGGATACCATAGAATCAGAAATCTCTCCTTAACCTTCTCTGCACAAAGGAGAACAATCCCAGCTTCTCCAGTCTCTCCACGTAACTGAAGTCCTTTAGTGTTAGGGGGATTAAATACGTGGGGTTACGGGGATCGGGTGGGATATGTGTTGGTGCAGGGGTTACGGGGATCGGGTGGGATATGTGTTGGTGCAGGGGTTACGGGGATCGGGTGGGATATGTGTCGGTGTAGGGGTTACGGGGATCGGGTGGGATATGTGTTGGTGTAGGGGTTACGGGGATCGGGTGGGATATGTGTTGGTGTAGGGGTTACGGGGATCGGGTGGGATATGTGTCGGTGTAGGGGTTACGGGGATCGGGTGGGATATGTGTTGGTGTAGGGGTTACGGGGATCGGGTGGGATATGTGTCGGTGTAGGGGTTACGGGGATCGGGTGGGATATGTGTTGGTGTAGGGGTTACGGGGATCGGGTGGGATATGTGTCGGTGTAGGGGTTACGGGGATCGGGTGGGATATGTGTCGGTGTAGGGGTTACGGGGATCGGGTGGGATATGTGTCGGTGCAGGCTCGATGGGCCGAAATGGCCTCTATCTGCACTGTGGGGTTTCTGTGATTCTGTGATTACTGGACCAGCCACATAAATACTGTGGCTACGAGAGCAGGTCAGAGGCTGGATATTCTGTGGTGAGTGTCTCATCTCCTGACTCCCCAAATCTTTTCCACTGTCTACAAGGCACAAGTCAGGAGTGTGATGGAATACTCTCCACTTGCCTGGATGAGTGCAGCTCCAACAACGCTTAAGCAGCTCGGCACCATCCAGGACAAAGCAGCCCATTTGATTGGCACCCCATCCACCACCTTAAACATTCACTCCCTCCACCACCGGCGCACCGTGGCTGCAGTGTGTCCCATCTACAAGATGCCGGCAGCACCTCCCAAACATGACCTCTATCACCTAGAAGGACGAGGGCAGCAGGCGCATGGGAACACCACCACCTCCAAGTCACACACCACCCTGACTTGGAAATATATCGGCCGTTCCTTCATCGTCGCTGGGTCAAAATCCTAGAACTCCCTCCCAACAGCACTGTGGGAGCACCTTCACCACACGGACTGCAGCGGTTCAAGGCGGCGGCTCACCACCACCTTCTCAAGGGCAACGAGGGATGGGCAATAAATGCCGGCCTTGCCAGTGATGCCCGCATCCCATAAACGAATAAAAAGAAAATCCCTGGTACCATTCTAGTCAATCTCCTCTGCACCCTCTCCAAGGCCTTGACATCCTTCCTAAAGTGCGGTGCCCAAGATTGGACACAATACTCCAGCTGGGGCCGAACCAGTGTTTTATAAAGGGTTTAGTAATAACTTCCTTGCTTTTGTACTCTCTGCCTCTATTAATAAAGCCAAGGATCCTGTGTGCTTTTTAACAGCCTTCTCAACCTGTCCTGCCACCTTCAGAGATTGGTGTACAGACACCCCCAGGTCTCTCTGTTCCTGCACACCCTTTAACTTTGGACCATTTAGTTTATATTGCCTCTCCTCATTCTTCCCACCAAAATGCATCACTTTTCTGCGTTAAACTGGATCTGCCATGTGTCTGCCCATTTCACCAGTCTGTCTGTCTGCCATGCGTCTGCCCATTTCACCAGTCTGTCTGCCATGTGTCTGCCTATTCCACCAGTCTGTCTGTCTGTCCTGGATGTGAATATTCTATAAATGCTGAACATGAATCAGCAGCGGCTCTGCTTGGGTACGGCTGCGGTCATTTCCCCTCCACCCATTTTGCTTCTCATAAGATCGGTTGAAATGAAGACAGTTCTCCAGCCTATTTGATCCTCCACCCGCGCCCCACCCCACCCCACGAATACCAACCCTACTATCCTCCAGCTGTTGCTGACAGCTGGCTCCCAGTCCTTCCTCACTCTCCCTGGCAACCTGCCGATCCCCTCTCTGTAAAGAACGTCTCCCTGATGTGTCCTAAACCTGCCCTTTGCATCCCCCGACACTGTGCCCTCTTGCCCTGGCGCTTATGATCTCAAGCTATTAATGAGGTTCCCACCAGCAGCAGACCCTAGGTTTGTGCCCATCCCTTATGTCGCTGGCAAGGCCAGCATTTATTGCCCATCCCTAGTTGCCCCTGAGAAGGTTGTGGTGAGCCGCCTTCTTGAACCGCTGCAGTCCGTGTGGTGAAGGTACTCCCACAGTGCTGTTAGGGAGGGAGTTCCAGGATTTTGACCCAGCGACGATGAAGGAACGGCCGATATATTTCCAAGTCAGGATGGTGTGTGACTTGGAGGGGAACTTGGAGGTGGTGGTGTTCTCCTGCGCCTGCTGCCCTTGTCCTTCTAGGTGGAAGAGGTTGCGGGTTTGGGAGGTGCTGTCGAAGAAGCCTTGGCGAGTTGCTGCAGTGCATCTTGTAGATGGTACACACTGCAGCCAGGGTGCGCCGGTGGCGGATGTTTAAGTTGGTGGATGGGGTGCCGATCAAGCAGACTTTGATGGGCACCTTTATCTTTTCCCCTCTTTGGATTAGGGAAGAGCGAAGAACCCTAGTGAGGCGCCAATATGGGGATGGACCATTCTGGAAAGAGGAGAAGTCTTGCCTTTTGGGCATCGAGTTTGAGGGTGGACAGAATATTAAGCCGAGTGCACTCTCCATGCACCGCTGACGGTTAGTGAATCAAGGTGAATTACAGTACCTCCGGGATGAGCTGAAACAGGGCGTTAGAGTAGAGGGTGCCGATGGCCAGGGCGATGAAGTACAGCAGCAGTCGCTTGTAAAAGGTTTTCCTCATGAATGGCACCACACTGGCCCCGACCAGGGAGCAGAGCGAGATGACCGTCACACAGAGAAAACCATAGCCCCAGACTGGCCGAGCGATAGTCACCGGCCCAGGCGAGTTCGCGGACCAGTCGAGAGTTCCACACCAGGGGAGGAGGGGAAAATATTACACAGGAGGGCAGAGACAGAACAAGGGAAGAGAGGAGAAGGAAGAAAGAGAGAAACCATTAAATTAATCAATTCAATCAAGATGGTCTCGTCTTCAGGTCAGGTTCACAACTGGAGATTGTCAGCAACCAGTTTGATCTTTCTGAAGGACAAGGAACTATTTTAGTGTCTCGGTTGATTTCTAGAATAACATTCATCGCTCAGTTCCCAGCGGCCATTACAGGAGACCCCTTGCACCAATCGTGGAGCCTCGTCCATATCCATTCATCGGGTTCCTGCCTCATTTTCCCTCGTGCCCCCGACCCTCGCCCACAGATCGGTCCTCTACACCGACAGGAAAATATCTGGGGCTTAAAGCGGGAGTCCAGACACCGGCCCTCGCCCAGGCGAGTGGCCTCGCCGACCCGAGCAGGAGGAGGAAAGCTGGCCAATGGGCGGTGAGCAGGAGGAGGAAAGCTGGCCAATGGGCGGTGAGCAGGAGGAGGAAAGCTGGCCAATGGGCGGTGAGCAGGAGGAGGAAAGCTGGCCAATGGGCGGTGAGCAGGAGGAGGAAAGCTGGCCAATGGGCGGTGAGCAGGAGGAGGAAAGCTGGCCAATGGGCGGTGAGCAGGAGGAGGAAAGCTGGCCAATGGGCGGTGAGCAGGAGGAGGAAAGCTGGCCAATGGGCGGTGAGCAGGAGGAGGCAAGCTGGCCAATGGGCGGTGAGCAGGAGGAGGAAAGCTGGCCAATGGGCGGTGAGCAGGAGGAGGAAAGCTGGCCAATGGGCGGTGAGCAGGAGGAGGAAAGCTGGCCAATGGGCGGTGAGCAGGAGGAGGAAAGCTGGCCAATGGGCGGTGAGCAGGAGGAGGAAAGCTGGCCAATGGGCGGTGAGCAGGAGGAGGAAAGCTGGCCAATGGGCGGTGAGCAGGAGGAGGAAAGCTGGCCAATGGGCGGTGAGCAGGAGGAGGAAAGCTGGCCAATGGGCGGTGAGCAGGAGGAGGAAAGCTGGCCAATGGGCGGTGAGCAGGAGGGGGAAAGCTGGCCAATGGGCGGTGAGCAGGAGGGGGAAAGCTGGCCAATGGGCGGTGAGCAGGAGTGGGAAAGCTGGCCAATGGGCGGTGAGCAGGAGGGGGAAAGCTGGCCAATGGGCGGTGAGCAGGAGGAGGAAAGCTGGCCAATGGGCGGTGAGCAGGAGGAGGAAAGCTGGCCAATGGGCGGTGAGCAGGAGGGGGAAAGCTGGCCAATGGGCGGTGAGCAGGAGGAGGAAAGCTGGCCAATGGGCGGTGAGCAGGAGGGGGAAAGCTGGCCAATGGGCGGTGAGCAGGAGGGGGAAAGCTGGCCAATGGGCGGTGAGCAGGAGGGGGAAAGCTGGCCAATGGGCGGTGAGCAGGAGGGGGAAAGCTGGCCAATGGGCGGTGAGCAGGAGGGGGAAAGCTGGCCAATGGGCGGTGAGCAGGAGGGGGAAAGCTGGCCAATGGGCGGTGAGCAGGAGGGGGAAAGCTGGCCAATGGGCGGTGAGCAGGAGGGGGAAAGCTGGCCAATGGGCGGTGAGCAGGAGGGGGAAAGCTGGCCAATGGGCGGTGAGCAGGAGGGGGAAAGCTGGCCAATGGGCGGTGAGCAGGAGGGGGAAAGCTGGCCAATGGGCGGTGAGCAGGAGGGGGAAAGCTGGCCAATGGGCGGTGAGCAGGAAGAGCCAATTTTGACTCTTTCTATCCCAGGACACTGAGGCCAGTTGCAGCCGCCCTGCTGCTGCCTCGGCTGTGATTGGCTAAACCAGACCAATGACTGAACCTTCCTGGTCTGTTTAGGATCAGCAACGGAACGTGTCAGACGACCACAAACCTCTGACCCGCGGTCCCAACACTCAAAGACTCTCCCCGGAGCGGAGTTTTGATTGGTGCTCATGTAGCGTTGCTGCCTTGACCTTTTGAAGAACCAATCACAGGAACAGGAGGAGGCCATTCAGCCCCTCGAGCCTGTTACACAGGAACAGGAGGAGGCCATTCAGCCCCTCGAGCCTGTTACACAGGAACAAGAGGAGGCCATTCAGCCCCTCGAGCCTGTTACACTGGAACAGGAGGAGGCCATTCAGCCCCTTGAGCCTGTTACACAGGAACAGGAGGAGGCCATTCAGCCCCTCGAGCCTGTTACACAGGAACAGAAGGAGGTCATTCAGCCCCTCGAGCCTGTCCCGCCATTCAATGAGATCACGGCTGATCCGTATCTTGCCTCCATCTCCCCGCCTTGGTTCCGTAACCCTCAATACCGTTACCTAACAAAAATCTACCAATCTCAGTTTTAAAATTGTTAATTGACCCCCAGTATCCACAGATTTTTGGGGGGGAGAGTTCCAGATTTCCACTCCCCTTTGTGTGAGGAAGTGCTTCCTGACATCACCCCTGAACGGCCTGGCTCTAATTTTAAGGTTCTGTCCCCTTGTTCTGGACTCCCCCCACCAGAGGAAATAGTTTCTCTCTCTCTCGAATCCTTTAATCATCTTAAACACCTCGATTAGATCACCCCTTAATGTTCTAAACTCGCGGGAACACAGGCCCAGTCTGTGCAACCTGTCCTCAATTTAACCCTTTCAGCCCCGGCTTCATTCTGAACCCAATTGGAGAAACGTCATATTTACAATTTACCGACTTGATTCGGGAGGAGGGATCTGTTATTCAAGAAATCACACCGGTCCAATCACAGCACAGAGTGAAAATCACTGGGTTTCAGGCAGTGGAGTCTGGTGCCAATATTGGCCAAGGTGTTGGGACAGGACAGTTTGGAGTGGATAGTGGGAACAATTTTAATCAAAGGAAAGTGGCTTCAAATGGGTTGAAAATGTCAATTTTGATCTCAACTCGACGCAGACTGCAAGGGGCAACCAGTGAGAGGTGAAGGAGGCTGCTCTCCATGACAGGGGCAATCCGTGTGAGATCGTCTCCAATCTCCGGAGGATAAAAGTGAATGCAAAGGGGTCCCTAACTGGGCATTTCCTAAAGGAGGGGAGCAGCAGCAGGGCTGTAGGGTTAGGGTTAGGTTGGCCCCGGCTGGGGACCTTCTCTAGCCTAGCTTGGCCAATCGCTGGCTGAGATCCGACAGAGCCACACACCTTTCCAAAGGTTTGCCCCGCTCTGGAGCGATTCCCGTGATTCTTGGGGTCCAGTGGTTCCCCGATACGGAGTGGGACAGATACTCTGGGCAGCCTGAAACCCACTGAAACAGCTGTTGTAGATACGGTTGCAAGGGGCTTCAACACACTGCATGCGGCAATCAGTAACCCATAGCGTGGCCCCATGTTAAACACAAACACCTCACCAAGGGCTTGAACGCTCGGCTCTTCCTTTAGGGGACCAATTAAATCCAATTGTATAATGAGATGCACCGCGTGTAACTGAAGCGGAACATCATTCGCCCGCCCAGATCAAGATTCAGCAAATGGACCAGCGCTAACCTGGCCACACAGTCATGCTGATAGTCAACTCTGCCAGATACAGACTGAGCAATCGTGGGCCGCATTTGACCTCAAGGAGCAAGGAAGGGGCACGGGTTAAGTCTTGGTTTCCGAGTAATGCAGCAGCCTCGCCCAACTCCCAACCCACTCACCCAGGTCAAAGGGCATAACCCCAACCCACTCACCCAGGTCAAAGGGCATAACCCCAACCCACTCACCCAGGTCAAAGGGCATAACCCCAACCCACTCACCCAGGTCAAAGGGCATAACCCCAACCCACTCACCCAGGTCAAAGGGCATAACCCCAACCCACTCACCCAGGTCAAAGAGCCCGATTAGAATACAGGAAGAATTTTCTTTGATAGAAGGTGTGACAGGATGTTATGGAGTCGGCCGTTGCTATGGATACCCTATGGTGAGCCGCCATACTGAACACACGCACTCAGTTAATGGGGAGTTACCCCGCCGGCACTCAGAGTGTTGAAGCAAACAGTTACATCAAGACAAAGTCCAACAGTGGCCCGATTATTTTCTCCCGATAAAATCCAGTGGGTGCCCAGCAAGGAGAAGGGATTTTGTTTATGTTGTACTGCACCTCTGGAATGAGCTGGAGAATGGCTGTGGAGAGCAACGTCCCGATCGCCAGTGCGACAAAGAAGGTCAGGATCCTGCAGAAATAGTGCTTTCCCTGGCACAGCATGAAGGAGACTCCAAGCAGCGAGCTGAGATTTATCACGGACACACAGACAAACCCAAACCCCCACACTGTGCAGAGAAAGCAGTCAGGGGACCGATTATTTCAAAGACATTTAAAATCCAACCTGGCTACCATTTCAAAAAGATAGACTTGCATTTCTATAGCGCCTTTCACCACCTCAGGACGTCCCAAAGTGCTTCACGACCAATGACGTACTTTTGAAGTGTAGTCACTGTTGTAAGGTAGGAAACGCGGCAGCCAATTTGTGCACAGCAAGATCCCTCAAACAGCAATGTGATAAATGATCATATAATCTGTTTTAGTGATGTTGGTTGAGGGATAAATATTGGCCCCAGGACACCGGGGAGAACTCCCCCCTGCTCTTCTCCCAATAGTGCCGTGGGATCTTTAATATCCACCAGAGAGGGCAGACGGGGCTTCGGTTTAATGTCTCATCCGAAAGACGGTACCTCCAACAGTTCGGCGTTCCCTCAATACTGCACTGGGAGTCTCAGCCTGGATTTTGTGCTCAAGTCTCTGGAGTGGGACTTCAACCCAGAACCTTCTGACAGAGGCGAGAGTGCTGCCCACTGAGCCACGGCTGACATTTTCAATTTCGTTAACCCTTCAACTTCCTGCGGCCTCCTGTAGATCATGTGTGTGATCGTAGAATCTTAAAGCACAGAAGGAGGCCATTCGGCCCATCGCATCTCTATCTTCTCTTTGAAAGAGTGATCCACACGGTCCTGCTCCCCTGGCTCTCTCCCCACGGTCCCGCTCCCCTGGCTCCCCCCCCACGGTCCCGCTCCCCTGGCTCTCCCCCCACGGTCCCGCTCCCCTGGCTCCCCCCACGGTCCCGCTCCCCTGGCTCTCCCCCCACGGTCCCGCTCCCCTGGCTCTCCCCCCACGGTCCCGCTCCCCTGGCTCTCCCCCCACGGTCCCGCTCCCCTGGCTCTCCCCACGGTCCCGCTCCCCTGGCTCTCTCCCCACGGTCCCGCTCCCCTGGCTCTCCCCCCACGGTCCCGCTCCCCTGGCTCTCCCCCCACGGTCCCGCTCCCCTGGCTCTCCCCCCACGGTCCCGCTCCCCTGGCTCTCCCCCCACGGTCCCGCTCCCCTGGCTCTCCCCCCACGGTCCCGCTCCCCTGGCTCTCCCCCCACGGTCCCGCTCCCCTGGCTCTCCCCCCACGGTCCCGCTCCCCTGGCTCTCCCCACGGTCCCGCTCCCCTGGCTCTCTCCCCACGGTCCCGCTCCCCTGGCTCCCCCCCCACGGTCCCGCTCCCCTGGCTCTCCCCCCCACGGTCCCGCTCCCCTGGCTCTCCCCACGATCCCGCTCCCCTGGCTCTCCCCACGGTCCCGCTCCCCTGGCTCTCTCCCCACGGTCCCGCTCCCCTGGCTCTCCCCCCACGGTCCCGCTCCCCTGGCTCTCCCCCCACGGTCCCGCTCCCCTGGCTCTCCCCACGATCCCGCTCCCCTGGCTCTCCCCCCACGGTCCCGCTCCCCTGGCTCTCCCCACGGTCCCGCTCCCCTGGCTCTCCCCCCACGGTCCCGCTCCCCTGGCTCTCCCCACGGTCCCGGTCCCCTGGCTCTCTCCCCACGGTCCCGCTCCCCTGGCTCTCCCCCCATGGTCCCGCTCCCCTGGCTCTCCCCCCACGGTCCCGCTCCCCTGGCTCTCCCCACGGTCCCGCTCCCCTGGCTCCCCCCCACGGTCCCGCTCCCCTGGCTCTCCCCCCACGGTCCCGCTCCCCTGGCTCTCTCCCCACGGTCCCGCTCCCCTGGCTCTCTCCCCACGGTCCCGCTCCCCTGGCTCTCTCCCCACGGTCCCGCTCCCCTGGCTCTCCCCACGGTCCCGCTCCCCTGGCTCTCCCCCCACGGTCCCGCTCCCCTGGCTCTCTCCCCACGGTCCCGCTCCCCTGGCTCTCCCCCCACGGTCCCGCTCCCCTGGCTCTCCCCCCCACGGTCCCGCTCCCCTGGCTCTCCCCACGGTCCCGCTCCCCTGGCTCTCTCCCCACGGTCCCGCTCCCCTGGCTCTCTCCCCACGGTCCCGCTCCCCTGGCTCTCTCCCCACGGTCCCGCTCCCCTGGCTCTCTCCCCACGGTCCCGCTCCCCTGGCTCTCTCCCCACGGTCCCGCTCCCCTGGCTCTCCCCCCACGGTCCCGCTCCCCTGGCTCTCCCCCCACGGTCCCGCTCCCCTGGCTCTCCCCACGGTCCCGCTCCCCTGGCTCTCCCCCCACGGTCCCGCTCCCCTGGCTCTCCCCCCACGGTCCCGCTCCCCTGGCTCTCTCCCCACGGTCCCGCTCCCCTGGCTCTCCCCACGATCCCGCTCCCCTGGCTCTCCCCCCACGGTCCCGCTCCCCTGGCTCTCTCCCCACGGTCCCGCTCCCCTGGCTCTCCCCCCACGGTCCCGCTCCCCTGGCTCTCTCCCCACGGTCCCGCTCCCCTGGCTCTCTCCCCACGGTCCCGCTCCCCTGGCTCTCCCCACGGTCCCGCTCCCCTGGCTCTCCCCACGGTCCCGCTCCCCTGGCTCTCCCCACGGTCCCGCTCCCCTGGCTCTCTCCCCACGGTTCCGCTCCCCTGGCTCTCCCCCCACGGTCCCGCTCCCCTGGCTCTCCCCCCACGGTCCCGCTCCCCTGGCTCTCTCCCCACGGTCCCGCTCCCCTCGCTCTCTCCCCACGGTCCCGCTCCCCTGGCTCTCCCCACGGTCCCGCTCCCCTGGCTCTCTCCCCACGGTCCCGCTCCCCTGGCTCTCCCCACGGTCCCGCTCCCCTGGCTCTCCCCCCACGGTCCCGCTCCCCTGGCTCTCCCCCCACGGTCCCGCTCCCCTGGCTCTCCCCCCACGGTCCCGCTCCCCTGGCTCTCCCCACGGTCCCGCTCCCCTGGCTCTCCCCCCACGGTCCCGCTCCCCTGGCTCTCTCCCCACGGTCCCGCTCCCCTGGCTCTCCCCACGGTCCCGCTCCCCTGGCTCTCCCCCAGGTCCCGCTCCCCTGGCTCTCCCCCCCACGGTCCCGCTCCCCTGGCTCTCCCCACGGTCCCGCTCCCCTGGCTCTCTCCCCACGGTCCCGCTCCCCTGGCTCTCTCCCCACGGTCCCGCTCCCCTGGCTCTCTCCCCACGGTCCCGCTCCCCTGGCTCTCCCCCCACGGTCCCGCTCCCCTGGCTCTCCCCCCACGGTCCCGCTCCCCTGGCTCCCCCCCCACGGTCCCGCTCCCCTCGCTCTCTCCCCACGGTCCCGCTCCCCTGGCTCTCCCCACGGTCCCGCTCCCCTGGCTCCCCCCCCACGGTCCCGCTCCCCTCGCTCTCTCCCCACGGTCCCGCTCCCCTGGCTCTCCCCCCACGGTCCCGCTCCCCTGGCTCTCCCCCCACGGTCCCGCTCCCCTCGCTCTCCCCCCACGGTCCCGCTCCCCTGGCTCTCCCCCCACGGTCCCGCTCCCCTGGCTCTCCCCCCACGGTCCCGCTCCCCTGGCTCTCCCCCCACGGTCCCGCTCCCCTCGCTCTCTCCCCACGGTCCCGCTCCCCTGGCTCTCCCCCCACGGTCCCGCTCCCCTCGCTCTCCCCCCACGGTCCCGCTCCCCTGGCTCTCTCCCCACGGTCCCGCTCCCCTGGCTCTCTCCCCACGGTCCCGCTCCCCTGGCTCTCCCCCCACGGTCCCGCTCCCCTCGCTCTCTCCCCACGGTCCCGCTCCCCTGGCTCTCCCCCCACGGTCCCGCTCCCCTGGCTCTCTCCCCACGGTCCCGCTCCCCTCGCTCTCTCCCCACGGTCCCGCTCCCCTGGCTCTCCCCCCACGGTCCCGCTCCCCTGGCTCTCTCCCCACGGTCCCGCTCCCCTCGCTCTTTCACCACGGTCCCGCTCCCCTGGCTCTCTCCCCACGATCCCGCTCCCCTGGCTCTCCCCCCACGGTCCCGCTCCCCTGGCTCTCCCCACGGTCCCGCTCCCCTGGCTCTCCCCACGGTCCCGCTCCCCTGGCTCTCCCCCCACGGTCCCGCTCCCCTCGCTCTCTCCCCACGGTCCCGCTCCCCTGGCTCTCCCCCCACGGTCCCGCTCCCCTGGCTCTCCCCACGGTCCCGCTCCCCTGGCTCTCCCCCCACGGTCCCGCTCCCCTGGCTCTCCCCCCACGGTCCCGCTCCCCTCGCTCTCTCCCCACGGTCCCGCTCCCCTGGCTCTCCCCACGGTCCCGCTCCCCTGGCTCTCTCCCCACGGTCCCGCTCCCCTGGCTCTCTCCCCACGGTCCCGCTCCCCTCGCTCTTTCCCCACGGTCCCGCTCCCCTGGCTCTCCCCCCACGGTCCCGCTCCCCTGGCTCTCCCCCCACAGTCCCGCTCCCCTCGCTCTCCACACGGTCCCGCTCCCCTGGCTCTCCCCACGGTCCCGCTCCCCTGGCTCTCCCCCCACAGTCCCGCTCCCCTCGCTCTCCACACGGTCCCGCTCCCCTCGCTCTTTCCCCACAGCCTTGCAACATTTTTTCCTTCTCAAATGTAGGTCCTTGGCGAATGAGCCGAGCCGGGGTGGGGGGGGGGGGAAAGTGGGAAAGTGAGGCGGAGCGAGAGGGGGAGGAAGTTCCCTTATTCTAGGGCACCGTATTGTTTGCTGGTCAGGGTGGACCCCAGCCTGGGCGAGTGCGCTCAGACGAGTGGTGGTGACATACCTTCAGAGAGGGTGGGCTTCACGACCAGGGTCTCCTCATCCTCTTCATTCTCCAGGTTTTCCGCTGCACAAGCCCCGCTCTCCAGCTGCTGAAGGATGGTGGGACAGATGTGTCTGAAGGCGGCATCGTCAATCCTGCTGCTGTTGTTCAGATTGTGGACAGCAAAGAGCTCAGAAGAGGAGAAGCACTGAAAGGGGAGAGAAAGTATCGCCCGAGTCACTCCTGATTTTCTCCTGGTCCCTCGGCAGCGTTCCTCAGGCCAGAGACCAGATCCTGGCTCCCCTCGCCCTCATCCCCCTCCTCTCCACCACCCCGCTCCTTCCCCCTCTTCCACTCCCTCACCTCCTCCCCAACCTCCCCCCCTCCCTCGCCAATCCCACCACCCTGCCCCCTCCCTCACAATTCCCAACCCCCCTTCCCTCACCCATGGCCCTCCCACCACCCACCCCCCTCCCTCGCCATTCCCAGAGGAGGAAGAGGACGACGATGTGGAAGAGGATGAAGAATAGCTGGAGGAGGCGGTCTTGTTATTTAGGGCAGGGCAGAAGATACCAAGGTTTTTGGGAGGCTTTTGAAGGCAGATGGTTCTAGGAAAGAATTCCGGAGGGCAGGAGCACGGAGACGGAAGATCAGCCTCCGCTGGTGGAATGAAGCAACAATCCAGAGAGAGGCTGCGGGAAGGAGAGGTGTGGCTGAGATCATATGATAGGTCAGAGTGAGGCCGGGGAATGGTTCAAAGATGAGGCCGAGAATTATGAAGATTCACAGAATCTCGAGGAGCCATTGGAGCTCGGAGAGACTCAACACAGGGAACTGGGTGTGGAGGTGAAGATCAGTAGGGTGTAGGCCAGGGCGGGGAGTGGCGCTTCACAGGAGCAATTATCAGACAAAGTTTGACACCGAGCCACATAAGGAGATATTAAGGGAGATGAATAAAAGCTTGGTCAAAGGAGCATCATAAAGGAGAGAGGGTCAGAGATTTAGGGAGAGAATTCCAGAGCTTAGGGCCCAGGCAGTTGAAGGCACGACCGCCAATGGTGGAGCGATTAAAATCGAGGAGGCGCAAGAGGCCAGAATTAGAGGAGTGCAGAGATCGCGAAGGGCTGGAGGAAGTTAGAGAGATGGGGGGGGGCGAGGCCATGGAGGGATTTGAACACTAGGACAAGAATTTTAAAATCGAGGCGTTGCTTAACTGGGAGCCAATGTAGGTCAGCGAGCACAGGAGTGATGGGTGAACGGGACTTGGTGCAAGTTAGGACACGGGGATCAGCGAGCACAGGGGTGATGGGTGAACGGGACTGGGTGTGAGTTAGGACACGGGGAGCAGCGAGCACAGGGGTGATGGGTGAACGGGACTGGGTGAGAGTTAGGACACGGGGCAGTGAGCGCAGGGGTGATGGGTGAACGGGACTGGGTGCGAGTTAGGACACGGGGCAGTGAGCACAGGGGG
This sequence comes from Somniosus microcephalus, assembly GCF_052327205.1. Taxonomy (NCBI): domain Eukaryota; kingdom Metazoa; phylum Chordata; class Chondrichthyes; order Squaliformes; family Somniosidae; genus Somniosus; species Somniosus microcephalus. The sequence goes on along the minus strand of NC_141016.1, from coordinate 1,089,625 downwards.
TGATGGGTGAACGGGACTGGGTGTGAGTTAGGACACGGGGGGGCAGCGAGCACAGGGGGTGATGGGTGAACGGGACTGGGTGCGAGTTAGGACACGGGGGGGCAGCGAGCACAGGGGGTGATGGGTGAACGGGACTCGGTGCGAGTTAGGACACGGGGGCAGCGAGCACAGGGGTGATGGGTGAACAGGACTCGGTGCGAGTTAGGACATGGGGCAGTGAGCACGGGGTGATGGGTGAATGGGACTGGGTGCGAGTTAGGACACGGGGCAGTGAGCACAGGGGTGATGGGTGAACGGGACTGGGTGGGAGTTAGGACACAGGGCAGTGAGCACAGGGGTGATGGGTGAACGGGACTGGGTGTGAGTTAGGACATGGGGCAGTGAGCACAGGGGGTGATGGGTGAACGGGACTGGGTGTGAGTTAGGACACGGGGCAGTGAGCACAGGGGGTGATGGGTGAACGGGACTGGGTGTGAGTTAGGACACGGGGGTCAGTGAGCACAGGGGGTGATGGGTGAACGGGACTGGGTGTGAGTTAGGACACGGGGCAGTGAGCACAGGGGGTGATGGGTGAACGGGACTGGGTGTGAGTTAGAACACGGGGCAGTGAGCACAGGGGGTGATGGGTGAACGGGACTGGGTGCGAGTTAGGACACGGGGCAGTGAGCACAGTGGTGATGGGTGAACGGGACTGGGTGCGAGTTAGGACACGGGGGTCAGTGAGCACAGGGGGTGATGGGTGAACGGGACTCGGTGCGAGTTAGGACACGGGGCAGTGAGCACAGGGGGTGATGGGTGAACGGGACTGGGTGCGAGTTAGGACACGGGGCAGTGAGCACAGGGGGTGATGGGTGAACGGGACTGGGTGCGAGTTAGGACACGGGGGGCAGTGAGCACAGGGGGTGATGGGTGAACTGGACTTGGTGCGAGTTAGGACACGGGGCAGTGAGCACAGGGGGTGATGGGTGAACGGGACTGGGTGCGAGTTAGGACACAGGGAGCAGCGAGCACAGGGGTGATGGGTGAACGGGACTTGGTGCGAGTTAGGACACGGGGAGCAGAGTTTTGGATGAACTGAAGTTTACAAAAGGGTGGAAGGCAGGCAGTCGAACCCTCACCTTGGAAAGGTTGGCGGTGCCCGGGCCGTTCGGTATCTTGGCACTGCCCACGCCCACATCCAGCCGGTTGAGGAGCGCCTTCAGCTGGTGGAGCACCAGGACCTCATTGTCCCCATAGCGGTCCAGCAGATCACGGAGAAAAGCCGTTGGCAGCACGGTCTTGTTCCCTGCCGCCCCGGGGGCTGCCAGCAGAAGCACAGGAAGAAAGGACAGCCACAGGTTGTCACGGTAACGGCAGAGATGCATGCTGAAATACAGACGGCCAAAGTTGAGCACTGAAATACAGACGGCCAAAGTTGAGCACATTGCGGTCAGAGCTGGCCGATCATATTCGACTGAGGCCTATGCCCGCGGTCAGTCGACAAACAGACTCCTCTTTATGCACAGAATTGTGGCCGAATTGGGAAAGAGATACCTAGTGGCCAGAGCTGGTAACTACACTGTGACAGTTGACATAACAATTTACAATGGGAAATGGTGACAAAAAGCAAGACAATTTGGACTACAGGAAGTAAGGTTTATGGACAGGAAGTGCGAAATCCACACAAGATTAGAAAGAAAGACTTGCATTTCTATAGCACCTTTCACGACCTCAGGACTTCCCGAAGCGCTTCCCGAAGTACTTTTTGAAGTGTAGTCAGTGTTGGCTGGACAGGCAGATCCGAGACACTGAGTCACGGTGATAAGGCTCCTGGCATTTCCCTCACACCTGTGCTCCTAGAAACATAAACAAAATGTTACATTTACATACCCAGTCTAGGACCGCTAATGTGCTTTGTTTATCTGCTGCCAGTCCCACGCTGGGAGCTCACAGCTGTGTGTCCCAAACAAACAGCAGGCAGCTTCAATGATGTCGCCACTTGTCCTTGACTCCTCTGCTGCCAGGGGTCACCCTCCTGATACAGGAACACTTTGCCCTGGTATTTGTTTCCACTCAAGTAGAAAGTCCTGGACCTCGCGCAACAGACGAGTGGGAACGATTCACTCCCGTCTGGTACAGTGCGGCCCATGTGAGTCTCAGTGTCAGCTCCTGTACCTGTCGAGGGAGCTTTACTCTGTATCTAACAGTGGTCACGGAGGGACTTTGTGCCGAGTCCACACCTCTTGAGGGTAAATGCAGAGCAGTTCAGGCTCACTCACCCTTGGCACACGGAGCTAAAGACTGACGGCCAAGTCAGCATTGGCTGGACTGTTGACCCTTGGGCTGTTTGTGGAGTGTTAGTGACGTCGGGGTGTCGGTCACGGTGCCCTGCTCGCCCAGTCACTGCCCGCGATGAGACAACCTGCAGCCAACCAGCCAAAAACCTAATGACCTCCCCACCTCTACAGTGGGTGCTGACCCTCTCTGGGGTGCCCAGTACAGTGGGTGCTGCCTCTCCCTGGGGTGCCCAGTACAGTGGGTGCTGCCTCTCCCTGGGGTGCCCAGTACAGTGGGTGCTGCCTCTCCCTGGGGTGCCCAGTACAGTGGGTGCTGCCTCTCCCTGGGGTGCCCAGTACAGTGGGTGCTGCCTCTCCCTGGGGTGCCTGGTACAGTGGGTGCTGCCTCTCCCTGGGTGCCCGGTACAGTGGGTGCTGCCTCTCCCTGGGGTGCCTGGTACAGTGGGTGCTGCCTCTCCCTGGGGTGCCCAGTACAGTGGGTGCTGCCTCTCCCTGGGGTGCCCAGTACAGTGGGTGCTGCCTCTCCCTGGGGTGCCCAGTACAGTGGGTGCTGCCTCTCCCTGGGGTGCCCAGTACAGTGGGTGCTGCCTCTCCCTGGGGTGCCCAGTACAGTGGGTGCTGCCACTCCCTGGGGTGCTTGGTACAGTGGGTGCTGCCTCTCCCTGGGGTGCCCGGTACAGTGGGTGCTGCCTCTCCCTGGGGTGCCCAGTACAGTGGGTGCTGCCTCTCCCTGGGGTGCCCAGTACAGTGGGTGCTGCCTCTCCCTGGGGTGCCCAGTACAGTGGGTGCTGCCTCTCCCTGGGGTGCTTGGTACAGTGGGTGCTGCCTCTCCCTGGGGTGCCCGGTACAGTGGGTGCTGCCTCTCCCTGGGGTGCTTGGTACAGTGGGTGCTGCCTCTCCCTGGGGTGCCCAGTACAGTGGGTGCTGCCTCTCCCTGGGGTGCCCGGTACAGTGGGTGCTGCCTCTCCCTGGGGTGCCCAGTACAGTGGGTGCTGCCTCTCCCTGGGGTGCTTGGTACAGTGGGTGCTGCCTCTCCCTGGGGTGCCCAGTACAGTGGGTGCTGCCTCTCCCTGGGGTGCCCAGTACAGTGGGTGCTGCCTCTCCCTGGGGTGCCCAGTACAGTGGGTGCTGCCTCTCCCTGGGGTGCCCAGTACAGTGGGTGCTGCCTCTCCCTGGGGTGCCCAGTACAGTGGGTGCAGTGGGCCTGGTCTGGCCAATTTCTATCAGGGCGCTGGGACCAATCACAAGCCGTGACTGAGGCTCTGGTTCAGATGGAGTAACTCAGCACAGACTGGGGGTGGGACCCATCCTCAGAGACAGTCTGGCTCGGCACCAGACCACCCGCTGGGTGAGGGAGCCAGAAACAGCAACAAACTTCCAGGAGCCACGACGTGTCACGTCAGACCCCGCGAGACAGATACACACACAGGAGGCCATTCAGCCCATCGTACCGCAATCCTCCACAAAGATCCCTCATGACAGCATCATCCTCAACGAGATTTTCACTTCCATTAACTTATCGCGAGTCCAATCCATGTTGACTGCTTTGTTTTAAGTCCTTATTGAATCAGTTGTAAATACACCTTTCTCCAATTTGTGCCCTAGATTTCCTTTATTCATTCTTGGGAGGTGGGCGTCGATGGCAAGGCCGGCATTTCTTGCCCATACCTCGTTACCCTAGGTTTTATACACCGAGGTCTCCCGCGACCATGTTGGTGCGGGACTGGAGTCACGTATAGGCCAGACCAGGTAAGGACGGCAGATTTCCTCCCCTGAAGGACATTAGTGAACCAGTTGGGTTTTTAACCACAATCAGACAGCTTCATGGTCACTTCTACGGAGAGCAGCTTTTACAAATTTTCAAACTCAGGGTCTCTGGATTATTAGTCCAGTAACAATCACTGCACCCACGTTCCCCATTTTTACCTTTTCCATACGTTTACCATCTTAGAAAGCTCTCGAAGGTCAACGACCAGGAGCCAAAGTTCAGCCGTGCCTCAGTGGGTAGCACTCTCACCTCTGGGTCAGAAGGTCGTGGGTTCAAGCCCCACTCCAAGACCTGAGCACAAAATCCAGGCCGATTCTCAGTACTGCCATGGGAGTGAGTGCCGCACTGTCGGAGGGGCGGTACCGGGGGAGCGCCGCGCTGTCGGAGGGGCGGCACCGGGGGAGCGCCGCGCTGTCCGAGGGGCGGCACCGGGGGAGCGCCGCGCTGTCCGAGGGGCGGCACCGGGGGAGCGCCGCGCTGTCCGAGGGGCGGCACCGGGGGAGCGCCGCGCTGTCCGAGGGGCGGCACCGGGGGAGCGCCGCGCTGTCCGAGGGGCGGCACCGGGGGAGCGCCGCGCTGTCCGAGGGGCGGCACCGGGGGAGCGCCGCACTGTCCGAGGGGCGGTACCGGGGGAGCGCCGCGCTGTCCGAGGGGCGGTACCGGGGGAGCGCCGCGCTGTCCGAGGGGCGGTACCGGGGGAGCGCCGCGCTGTCCGAGGGGCGGTACCGGGGGAGCGCCGCGCTGTCCGAGGGGCGGTACCGGGGGAGCGCCGCGCTGTCCGAGAGGCGGTACCAGGGGGGAGCGCCGCGCTGTCCGAGGGGCGGTACCGGGGGAGCGCCGCGCTGTCCGAGGGGCGGTACCGGGGGAGCGCCGCGCTGTCCGAGGGGCGGTACCGGGGGAGCGCCGCGCTGTCCGAGGGGCGGTACCGGGGGAGCGCCGCGCTGTCCGAGGGGCGGTACCGGGGGAGCGCCGCGCTGTCCGAGGGGCGGTACCGGGGGAGCGCCGCGCTGTCGGAGGGGGCGGTACCGAGGGAGCGCCGCGCTGTCCGAGGGGCGGTACCGGGGGAGCGCCGCGCTGTCCGAGGGGCGGTACCGGGGGAGCGCCGCGCTGTCCGAGGGGCGGTACCGAGGGAGCGCTGCACTGTCGGAGTTGCCGTCTTTCAGATGGGACATTAAACCGAGACCCCGTCTGCCCCCTCAGGGGGGGTGTAAAAGATCCCACAGCCACTATTGGAAGAGGAGCAGGGGAGTTCTCCCCGGTGTCCTGGGGCCAATATTTATCCCTCAACATCACTAAAACAGATTATCTGGTCATTATCACATTGCTGTTTGTGGGAGCTTGCTGTGCGCAAATTGGCTTCCGCGTTTCCTACATTACAACAGTGACTGCACTTCAACAAAAAAAAGTCCTTAATTGGCTGTGAAGCTTTGGGTCATGAAAGGCACTCTAGACTTGGCCCCTGGTCCGGAACACATTAAACCGTCAGCACTGGCATCCGTTCAAGCAGGAGACATTTCATTTATTCCATCTCCCCCTCGCTGAGCCCATTTAATTGCTTACAATTCTCGGCGATTCGATTATTCCATCACCAACAGCTGGAGATCGGGCAGTGGTAAACCTGAGCTTGAGGTTCCCGCACTTGGGTAAGTGAGGTGCTGCACCGAGTCCCGTTCACCCCGTCCTCGCTGACCTACATTGGCTCTCGGACTGACAACGCCTCGATTTTAAAATTCTCATCCTTGTGTTCAAATCCCTCCATGGCCCTCGCTCCTCCCTATCGCTCTAACCTCCTCCAGCCCCACAACCCCCGAGATCTCTGCGCTCCTCCAATTCTGGCCTCTTGCGCATCCCCGATTTTAATCGCTCCACCATTGTCGGCCGTGCCTTCAGCTGCCTGGGCCCTGAGCTCTGGAATTCCCTCCCTGAACTTCTCCGCCTCTCTCTTCTCACTTAAGACTCTCCTTAAAATTGACGTCTTTGACCAAGCTTTTGGTCACCTGGCCGAATATCTCCTTCTGTGGCTCGGTGTCAAATTTTGTTTGATAATCGCTCCTGTGAAGCGCCTTGGGACGTTTTATTACCAACGCGTACAAACCCAATCTCAACAGTTCACAACAACTTTAATGGAGAAAGATTTCCCGAAAAGGCTTCACGGAGGATTAATCAAAGTGAAAATGGACATTGAGCCGGTTGGTGAGATATTAGGAGTGGTGACCAAAAGCTCGGTCAAGGACGTGGATTTGAACGAGGGTCCTAAAGGGGGAAGAGGATCAGCGAGGGAGTTCTAGAGCAGGAGGCCTCAGGGCTGAAGGCACGGCTACCGATGGACTTGATGCCACCTCTGAATATTGGTTACCATAGGAATGATGGCGATAGCGTAGAGTCCAGAGTGGTAATTGTGAGCAGTGTGATGCTGGTAACCATGCAGAACGGCCTGAGCGGTTACCACAGTAACACCCCCGTAGGCCCCAGTAAGTCACCAAGAGGCAAAATCGGCAGCCCCAGGCTTCAATTAAAGCACACCAGCGGTTTGGAAATTCTTAAATTGCTGCCTTGTCCTTCCCCAGCCTCCTATGCAATTAAATCTGCTGCATTTGACCTCTGCTCCCAGCAAATGTGGTTTCTGAGCCTTTGTGTTTATCAAGTTGAAGAATGTCAGCGTGGGAATAGAACACTTCACGTTACACATCCAGTGTCCATCAAACACTCCAGGGGCAGGTACAGCACAGGTTAGATACAGAGTAAAGCTCCCTCTACACTGTCCCGTCAATAACTCCCAGGGCAGATCCAGCTCGGGTTAGATACAGAGTAAAGCTCCCTCTACGCTGTCCCATCAAACACTCCCAGGGCAGGTACAGCACGGGATAGATACAGAGTAAAGCTCCCTCTACACTGTCCCGTCAATAACTCCCAGGGCAGGTACAGCTCGGGTTAGATACAGAGTAAAGCTCCCTCTACGCTGTCCCATCAAACACTCCCAGGGCAGGTACAGCACGGGTTAGATACAGAGTAAAGCTCCCTCTACACTGTCCCATCAAACACTCCCAGGGCAGGTACAGCACGGGTTAGATACAGAGTAAAGCACCCTCTACACTGTCCCATCAAACACTCCCAGGGCAGGTACAGCACGAGTTAGATACAGAGTAAAGCTCCCTCTACACTGTCCCATCAGAGCAGAGTGTCTGAGCAAAGGAGGGGTTAACAGCTCGATTTAGATTCTGAATCACGTTATTGCAAACTGGGAGCTTGAAGTCTAAAATGAAAACAAGGCAACATTGGAGATCGAGTGTGTCTGCTGTGAAATGGAAGAGGGGGTGGTGAGGTGTGAAGGGGTAACCGTGCAGGAATGTAGGGGTGGGGAGATGGGGAGCGGCAGCTAAAGTGTGACATTGTTAATGGCAATGATCAGATCCCTGTCAGCCCCGGCGGAAAAGGAATTCCTGTTCTGAAGTGTGCACTGAACAATCCAGTCTTATTTACACATCGACATGCTGCCCCTCGGTGAAAGCACGACAGATTCCACATGTACGCTGACGACACCCAGCTCTACCTCATCACCATCTCTCTCCACCCCTCCACGGTCTCTCATTTGTCACACTGCTTGTTCGACATCTACCATTGGATGTGCAGAAAATTCTATCTAATTAAATATTGGGAAAACCGAATCCATTTGTTTCGGTCCCCGCCACAAACTCCGTTCACGAGCCACCGACTCCATCCCTCGCCCTGGCATCTGTCTGAGGCTGAACCAGACTGTTCGCAACCTTAGTGTCATATTTGACTCTGAGTAGAGCTTCTGACCCCCTATTCTCTCTAAGATTGCCTAGTTCCACCTCCGTAACATCGCCCGTCTCTGCCCCTGCTTCAGCTCATCTGCTGCTGAAACCCTCTTCCATCCCTTGGTTACCTCCAGACTCGACTATTCCAAAGCTCTCCTGGCCAGCCTCGCACATTCGACCCTCCATAAACTTCAGCTCATCCAAAACTCGGCTGCCCGTGTCCTAACTCGCACCAAGTCCCGTTCACCCAGTCCTGTTCACCCATCACCCCCTGTCCTCTGCCCCCCGTGTCCTAACTCTCACCGAGTCCCGTTCACCCATCACCCCCTGTGCTCACTGCCCCGTGTCCTAACTTGCACCCAGTCCCGTTCACCCATCACCCCGTGCTCACTGCCCCATGTCCTAACTCGCACCCAGTCCCGTTCACCCATCACCCCGTGCTCACTGCCCCGTGTCCTAACTCGCACCCAGTCCCGTTCACCCATCACCCCGTGCTCACTGCCCCGTGTCCTAACTCGCACCCAGTCCCGTTCACCCATCACCCCCCGTGCTCACTGCCCCGTGTCCTAACTCACACCCAGTCCCGTTCACCCGTCACCCCGTGCTCACTGCCCCGTGTCCTAACTCGCACCCAGTCCCGTTCACCCATCACCCCCTGTGCTCACTGCCCCGTGTCCTAACTCGCACCCAGTCCCGTTCACCTATCACCCCGTGCTCACTGCCCCGTGTCCTAACTTGCACCCAGTCCCGTTCACCCATCACCCCGTGCTCACTGCCCCGTGTCCTAACTCACACCCAGTCCCGTTCACCCATCACCCCCTGTGCTCACTGCCCCGTGTCCTAACTCACACCCAGTCCCGTTCACCCATCACCCCCTGTGCTCACTGCTCCGTGTCCTAACTCACACCCAGTCCCGTTCACCCATCACCCCCTGTGCTCACTGCCCCGTGTCCTGACTCACACCCAGTCCCGTTCACCCATCACCCCGTGCTCACTGCCCCGTGTCCTAACTCGCACCCAGTCCCGTTCACCCATCACCCCCTGTGCTCGCTGTCCCGTGTCCTAACTCGCACCAAGTCCCGTTCACCCATCACCCCTGTGCTCACTGCCCCGTGTCCTAACTCGCACCCAGTCCCATTCACCCATCACCCCCTGTGCTCACTGCCCCGTGTCCTAACTCGCACCCAGTCCCGTTCACCCATCACCCCCTGTGCTCACTGCCCCGTGTCCTAACTCTCACCAAGTCCCGTTCACCCATCACCCCCTGTGCTCACTGCCCCGTGTCCTAACTCACACCCAGTCCCGTTCACCCATCACCCCCAGTGCTCACTGCCCCATGTCCTAACTCACACCAAGTCCCGTTCACCCATCACCCCGTGCTCACTGCCCCGTGTCCTAACTCACACCCAGTCCCGTTCACCCATCACCCCGTGCTCACTGCCCCGTGTCCTAACTCACACCAAGTCCCGTTCACCCATCACCCCGTGCTCACTGCCCCGTGTCCTAACTCGCACCCAGTCCCGTTCACCCATCACCCCGTGCTCACTGCCCCGTGTCCTAACTCGCACCCAGTCCCGTTCACCCATCACCCCGTGCTCACTGCCCCGTGTCCTAACTCGCACCCAGTCCCGTTCACCCATCACCCCCTGTGCTCACTGCCCCGTGTCCTAACTCACACCCAGTCCCGTTCACCCATCACCCCCTGTGCTCACTGCCCCGTGTCCTAACTCACACCGAGCCCCGTTCACCCATCACCCCCTGTGCTCACTGCCCCGTGTCCTAACTCACACCAAGTCCCGTTCACCCATCACCCCCTGTGCTCACTGCCCCGTGTCCTAACTCACACCCAGTCCCGTTCACCCATCACCCCCACCGCTCGCTGACCCGTGTCCTAACTCACACCCAGTCCCGTTCACCCATCACCCCGTGCTCACTGCCCCGTGTCCTAACTCGCACCCAGTCCTGTTCACCCATCACCCCGTGCTCACTGCCCCGTGTCCTAACTCACACCCAGTCCCGTTCACCCATCACCCCCACCGCTCGCTGACCCGTGTCCTAACTCACACCCAGTCCCGTTCACCCATCACCCCGTGCTCACTGCCCCGTGTCCTAACTCGCACCCAGTCCTGTTCACCCATCACCCCGTGCTCACTGCCCCGTGTCCTAACTCGCACCCAGTCCCGTTCACTCATCACCCCGTGCTCACTGCCCCGTGTCCTAACTCGCACCCAGTCCCGTTCACCCATCACCCCGTCCTAACTCGCACCCAGTCCCGTTCACCCATCACCCCCCGTGCTCACTGCCCCGTGTCCTAACTCACACCCAGTCCCGTTCACCCATCACCCCCTGTGCTCACTGCCCCGTGTCCTAACTCGCACCCAGTCCCATTCACCCATCACCCCCTGTGCTCACTGCCCCGTGTCCTGACTCACACCCAGTCCCGTTCACCCATCACCCCCTGTGCTCACTGCCCCGTGTCCTAACTCGCACCCAGTCCCGTTCACCCATCACCCCCTGTGCTCGCTGTCCCGTGTCCTAACTCGCACCAAGTCCCGTTCACCCATCACCCGTGCTCACTGCCCCGTGTCCTAACTCACACCCAGTCCCGTTCACCCATCACCCCCTGTGCTCACTGCCCCGTGTCCTAACTCGCACCCAGTCCCGTTCACCCATCACCCCCCGTGCTCACTGCCCCGTGTCCTAACTCACACCCAGTCCCGTTCACCCATCACCCCGTGCTCTGCCCCGTGTCCTAACTCGCACCCAGTCCCGTTCACCTATCACCCCGTGCTCACTGCCCCGTGTCCTAACTCGCACCCAGTCCCGTTCACCCATCACCCCCTGTGCTCACTGCCCCGTGTCCTGACTCACACCCAGTCCCGTTCACCCATCACCCCCTGTGCTCACTGCCCCGTGTCCTAACTCGCACCCAGTCCCGTTCACCCATCACCCCCTGTGCTCGCTGTCCCGTGTCCTAACTCGCACCAAGTCCCGTTCACCCATCACCCCTGTGCTCATTGCCCCGTGTCCTAACTCACACCCAGTCCTGTTCACCCATCACCCCGTCCTCTGACTCCCGTGTCCTAACTCGCACCCAGTCCCGTTCACCCATCACCCCGTGCTCGCTGTCCCGTGTCCTAACTCGCACCAAGTCCCGTTCACCCATCACCCCGTGCTCACTGCCCCGTGTCCTAACTCGCACCCAGTCCCGTTCACCCATCACCCCCTGTGCTCACTGCCCCGTGTCCTAACTCACACCCAGTCCCGTTCACCCATCACCCCCTGTGCTCACTGCCCCGTGTCCTAACTCGCACCCAGTCCCGTTCACCTATCACCCCGTGCTCACTGCCCCGTGTCCTAACTCGCACCCAGTCCCGTTCACCCATCACCCCCTGTGCTCACTGCCCCGTGTCCTGACTCACACCCAGTCCCGTTCACCCATCACCCCCTGTGCTCACTGCCCCGTGTCCTAACTCGCACCCAGTCCCGTTCACCCATCACCCCGTCCTCTGACTCCCGTGTCCTAACTCGCACCAAGTCCCGTTCACCCATCACCCCGTGCTCACTGCCCCGTGTCCTAACTCGCACCCAGTCCCGTTCACCCATCACCCCCTGTGCTCACTGCCCCGTGTCCTAACTCACACCCAGTCCCGTTCACCCATCACCCCGTGCTCACTGCCCCGTGTCCTAACTCACACCCAGTCCCGTTCACCCATCACCCCCTGTGCTCACTGCCCCGTGTCCTAACTCACACCCAGTCCCGTTCACCCATCACCCCTGTCCTGTGCTGCCCCCCCGTGTCCTAACTCGCACCCAGTCCCGTTCACCCATCACCCCCTGTGCTCACTGCCCCGTGTCCTAACTCACACCAAGTCCCGTTCACCCATCACCCCCTGTGCTCACTGCCCCGTGTCCTAACTCGCACCCAGTCCCGTTCACCCATCACCCCCTGTGCTCACTGCCCCGTGTCCTAACTCGCACCCAGTCCCGTTCACCCATCACCCCGTGCTCACTGCCCCGTGTCCTAACTCGCACCCAGTCCCGTTCACCCATCACCCCCTGTGCTCACTGCCCCGTGTCCTAACTCACACCCAGTCCCGTTCACCCATCACCCCCTGTGCTCACTGCCCCGTGTCCTAACTCGCACCCAGTCCCGTTCACCCATCACCCCCAGTGCTCACTGCCCCGTGTCCTAACTCACACCCAGTCCCGGTCACCCATCGCCCCCTGTGCTCACTGCCCCGTGTCCTAACTCGCACCCAGTCCCGTTCACCCATTACCCCCTGTGCTCACTGCCCCGTGTCCTAACTCACACCGAGCCCCGTTCACCCATCACCCCCTGTGCTCACTGCCCCGTGTCCTAACTCGCACCCAGTCCCGTTCACCCATCACCCCCTGTGCTCACTGCCCCGTGTCCTAACTCACACCGAGTCCCGTTCACCCATTACCCCCTGTGCTCACTGCCCCGTGTCCTAACTCACACCAAGTCCCGTTCACCCATCACCCCCTGTCCTCTGCCCCCGTGTCCTAACTCACACCCAGCCCCGTTCACCCATCACCCCCTGTCCTCTGCCCCCGTGTCCTAACTCGCACCCAGTCCCGTTCACCCATCACCCCCACTGCCCTACACTGGCTCCCAGTCTGCAACCCCTCGATTTTAAAATTCTCATCCTCGTGTTCAAATCCTTCCATGGCCTCGGCCCTCCCCGTCACCGAAATCTCCAGCCTCACAACCCTCTGAGATCTCAGCGCTCCTCCAATTCTGGCCTCTTGCACATCCCTGATGCTCAACGCTCCACCATTGGCAGCCGTGCCTTCAGCTGCCTGGGCCCTAAGCTCTGGAATTCCCTCCCTAAAACTCTCCGCCTCGCTCTCTCCTCCTTGAAACCTACCGCTTCGACCAAGCTTTTGGTCACCTGTCCAAATAGCTCCATTTATGGTTCGGCGTCAAATTTTGTTTGGCAATGCTCCCGTCAAGCGCCTTGGGACGTTTTACTACATTAAAGGTGCGCTATAAATATAAGTTGTTGTTGTTGTTTCTCACAGCAGACCCATCAAATGTACAATCAGAACCGCCGGGGTCTCAGTTCTTTCAGCTGTGTGGTGGTGCGATGAGTGCAGAGCACACAATCAAGGTGCCAGCAAGGTCACCCTGACCACTGTTTACTGAGGGAAACCATTACATTTAATTTTAATTACTAATCTATGAGACATCTCTGCTGGAAGGACAGTACCAGAGCCCGGAACTCAAGAGACGGAGATCCGAAAGTGTCTGCCTCACCTTCAATCTACACGCACCCATCCACGGACTGACCATCCCAGACAGACACACCCCCACATCACAGAATCTCCTCACAACCAGCTCACACTTTTCCATTCACATCAGATACAGTCCCCTCGGCACAATCACACCCCTTCACTGACAGACCTGTCCCCACCAGTACTGTACCCCAGTGTTAGTGACAGACCTGTCCCCACCAGTACTGTACCCCAGTGTTAGTGACAGACCTGTCCCCACCAGTACTGTACCCCAGTGTTAGTGACAGACCTGTCCCCACCAGTACTGTACCTGTGTTATACAGTGACAGACCCGTACCCACCTGTACTGTACCCCAGTGTTGGTGACAGACCTGTCCCCACCAGTACTGTACCCCAGTGTTAGTGACAGACCTGTCCCCACCAGTACTGTACCCCAGTGTTAGTGACAGACCTGTACCCACCAGTACTGTACCCCAGTGTTAGTGACAGACCTGTACCCACTAGTACTGTACCTGTGTTATACAGTGACAGACCTGTACCCACTAGTACTGTACCCCAGTTAGTGACAGACCTGTACCCACCTGTACTGTACCTGTGTTATACAGTGACAGACCTGTACCCACCTGTACTGTACCCCAGTGTTAGTGACAGACCTGTCCCCACCAGTACTGTACCTGTGTTATACAGTGACAGACCTGTACCCACCTGTACTGTATCCCAGTGTTAGTGACAGACCTGTACCCACCAGTACTGTACCTGTGTTATACAGTGACAGACCTGTACCCACCAGTACTGTACCCCAGTGTTAGTGACAGACCCGTACCCACCAGTACTGTACCCCAGTGTTATACAGTGACAGACCTGTCCCCACCAGTACTGTACCCCAGTTAGTGACAGACCTGTCCCCACCAGTACTGTACCCCAGTGTTAGTGACAGACCTGTACCCACCAGTACTGTACCCCAGTGTTAGTGACAGACCCGTACCCACCAGTACTGTACCCCAGTGTTAGTGACAGACCCGTACCCACAAGTACTGTACCTGTGTTATACAGTGACAGACCTGTACCCACCTGTACTGTACCCCAGTGTTAGTGACAGACCTGTCCCCACCAGTACTGTACCCCACTGTTAGTGACAGACCCGTACCCACCAGTACTGTACCTGTGTTATACAGTGACAGACCTGTACCCACCTGTACTGTACCCCAGTGTTAGTGACAGACCTGTCCCCACCAGTACTGTACCTGTTATACAGTGACAGACCTGTACCCACCTGTACTGTACCCCAGTGTTAGTGACAGACCTGTACCCACCAGTACTGTACCTGTGTTATAGTGACAGACCTGTACCCACCAGTACTGTACCCCAGTGTTAGTGACAGACCCGTACCCACCAGTACTGTACCCCAGTGTTATACAGTGACAGACCTGTCCCCACCAGTACTGTACCCCAGTGTTAGTGACAGACCCGTACCCACCAGTACTGTACCTGTGTTATAGTGACAGACCTGTCCCCACCAGTACTGTACCCGTTAGTGACAGACCTGTCCCCACCAGTACTGTACCCCAGTGTTAGTGACAGACCTGTACCCACCAGTACTGTACCCCAGTGTTAGTGACAGACCCGTACCCACCAGTACTGTACCCCAGTGTTAGTGACAGACCCGTACCCACGAGTACTGTACCTGTGTTATACAGTGACAGACCTGTCCCCACCTGAACTGTACCCCAGTGTTAGTGACAGACCCGTACCCACCAGTACTGTACCTGTGTTATACAGTGACAGACCTGTACCCACCAGTACTGTACCCCAGTGTTATAGTGACAGACCTGTACCCGCCAGTACTGTACCTGTGTTATACAGTGACAGACCTGTACCCACCAGTACTGTACCCCAGTGTTAGTGACAGACCTGTCCCCACCAGTACTGTAACCCAGTGTTATACAGTGACAGACCTGTACCCACCAGTACTGTACCCGTGTTAGTGACAGACCTGTCCCCACCAGTACTGTAACCCAGTGTTATACAGGGACAGACCTGTCCCCACCAGTACTGTACCCCAGTGTTATACAGTGACAGACCTGTCCCCACCAGTATTGTACCCGTGTTATACAGTGACAGACTTGTACCCACCTGTACTGTACCCCAGTGTTATAGTGACAGACCTGTACCCACTAGTACTGTACCAGTGTTATACAGGGACAGACCTGTACCCACCAGTACTGTACCCGTGTTAGTGACAGACCTGTCCCCACCAGTACTGTACCCCAGTTAGTGACAGAACTGTCCCCACCAGTACTGTACCTGTGTTATACAGTGACAGACCTGTACCCACCTGTACTGTACCCGTGTTATAGTGACAGACCTGTACCCACCAGTACTGTATCTGTGTTATACAGTGACAGACCTGTACCCACCTGTACTGTACCCCAGTGTTATAGTGACAGACCTGTACCCACTAGTACTGTACCCGTGTTATACAGCAACAGACCTGTACCCACCAGTACTGTACCCGTGTTAGTGACAGACCTGTCCCCACCAGTACTGTACCCCAGTTAGTGACAGAACTGTCCCCACCAGTACTGTACCCCAGTGTTAGTGACAGACCTGTACCCACCAGTACTGTAACCCAGTGTTAGTGACAGACTTGTACCCACCTGTACTGTACCCCAGTGTTAGTGACAGACCCGTACCCACCAGTACTGTACCTGTGTTATACAGTGACAGACCTGTACCCACCAGTACTGTACCCCAGTGTTATAGTGACAGACCTGTACCCGCCAGTACTGTACCCGTGTTAGTGACAGACTTGCACCCACCTGTACTGTACCCCAGTGTTATAGTGACAGACCTGTACCCACCAGTACTGTACCTGTGTTATACAGTGACAGACCTGTACCCACCTGTACTGTACCCCAGTGTTATAGTGACAGACCTGTACCCACTAGTACTGTACCCGTGTTATACAGCGACAGACCTGTACCCACCAGTACTGTACCCGTGTTAGTGACAGACCTGTCCCCACCAGTACTGTACCCCAGTTAGTGACAGAACTGTCCCCACCAGTACTGTACCCCAGTGTTAGTGACAGACCTGTACCCACCAGTACTGTACCCCAGTGTTATACAGGGACAGACCTGTACCCACTAGTACTGTACCCCAGTGTTATACAGGGACAGACTTGTACCCACCAGTACTGTACATCAGTGTTATACAGGGACAGACCTGTACCCACTAGTACTGTACCCCAGTGTTGTACAGGGACAGACATGTACCCACCAGTACTGTACCCCAGTGTTGTACAGGGACAGACATGTACCCACCAGTACTGTACCCCAGTGTTGTACAGGGACAGACCTGTACCCACCAGTACTGTATCCCAGTGTTATACAGTGACAGACCTGTCCCCACCAGTATTGTACCCGTGTTATACAGTGACAGACTTGTACCCACCAGTACTGTACCCCAGTGTTGTACAGTGACAGAACTGTCCCCACCAGTACTGTACCCCAGTGTTAGTGACAGACCTGTACCCACCAGTACTGTAACCCAGTGTTATACAGGGACAGACCTGTACCCACCAGTACTGTATCCCAGTGTTATACAGTGACAGACCTGTACCCACCAGTACTGTACCCCAGTGTTATACAGTGACAGACCTGTCCCCACCAGTATTGTACCCGTGTTATACAGTGACAGACTTGTACCCACCAGTACTGTACCCCAGTGTTATACAGGGACAGACCTGTACCCACTAGTACTGTACCCCAGTGTTATACAGGGACAGACTTGTACCCACCAGTACTGTACACCAGTGTTATACAGGGACAGACATGTACCCACCAGTACTGTACCCCAGTGTTGTACAGGGACAGACATGTACCCACCAGTACTGTACCCCAGTGTTGTACAGGGACAGACCTGTACCCACCAGTACTGTATCCCAGTGTTATACAGCGACAGACCTGTACCCACCAGTACTGTACCCCAGTGTTATACAGGGACAGACCTGTACCCAACAGTACTGTACCTAGTGTTATACAGGGACAGACCTGTACCCACTAGTACTGTACCCCAGTGTTATACAGGGACAGACTTGTACCCACCAGTACTGTACCCCAGTGTTATACAGGGACAGACCTGTACCCACTAGTACTGTACCCCAGTGTTGTACAGGGACAGACATGTACCCACCAGTACTGTACCCCAGTGTTGTACAGGGACAGACTTGTACCCACCAGTACTGTACCCCAGTGTTGTACAGGGACAGACATGTACCCACCAGTACTGTACCCCAGTGTTGTACAGGGACAGACCTGTACCCACCAGTACTGTATCCCAGTGTTATACAGCGACAGACATGTACCCACCAGTACTGTACCCCAGTGTTATACAGGGACAGACTTGTACCCACCAGTACTGTACCCCAGTGTTGTACAGGGACAGACATGTACCCACCAGTACTGTACCCCAGTGTTGTACAGGGACAGACCTGTACCCACCAGTACTGTATCCCAGTGTTATACAGCGACAGACCTGTACCCACTAGTACTGTACCCCAGTGTTATACAGTGACAGACCTGTACCCACCAGTACTGTACCCCAGTGTTATACAGGGACAGACTTGTACCCACCAGTACTGTACACCAGTGTTATACAGGGACAGACATGTACCCACCAGTACTGTACCCCAGTGTTGTACAGGGACAGACATGTACCCACCAGTACTGTACCCCAGTGTTATACAGGGACAGACATGTACCCACCAGTACTGTACCCCAGTGTTGTACAGGGACAGACATGTACCCACCAGTACTGTACCCCAGTGTTGTACAGGGACAGACCTGTACCCACCAGTACTGTACCCCAGTGTTATACAGCGACAGACCTGTACCCACCAGTACTGTACCCCAGTGTTGTACAGGGACAGACCTGTACCCACCAGTACTGTACCCCAGTGTTATACAGCGACAGACCTGTACCCACCAGTACTGTATCCCAGTGTTATACAGCGACAGACTTGTACCCACCAGTACTGTACCCATCTAATTTTCCTCAGTGATGACTAACTTAATGTTCTGACAGTGTAGGTTAATTGATACCTGGAGTATTGCAGTATGCAGAGGTAAAAGAAAAGACAGACTTGTATTTCCCCAGCGGCTTTCACCACCTCAGGACGTCCCAAAGCGCTTTACGGCCAATGAAGTACTTTTTAAAGTGGAGTCACTGTTGTAATGTAGGAAACATGGCAGACAATTTGCGCACAGCAAGCTCCCACAAATAGCAATGTGATAATGACCAGATAATCTGTTTTAGTGATATTGGTTGAAGGATAAATATTGGCCCAGGAAACCGGGGAGAACTCCCCTGCTCTTCTTCCAAATAGTGCCATGGGATCTTTTACATCCACCCGAGGGGGCAGACAGGGCTCTGTTCAAAGTCTCATCCAAAAGATGGCACCTCCGACAGTGCAACACTCCCTCAGTACTGCCCCTCCGACAGTGTCATATAGTCAGAGTTATACAGCACAGAAAGAGGCCCTTCGGCCCATCGTGTCCACGCCGGCCATCAAGCCCTGTCTAATCTAATCCCATTTCCCAGCACTTGGTCCGTAGCCTTGTATGCTATGGCATTTCAAGTGCTCATCTAAATGCTTCTTGAATGTTGTGAGGGTTCCTGCCTCTACCACCCTTTCAGGCGGTGAGTTCCAGATTCCAACCACCCTCTGGGTGAAAAAGTTTTTCCTCAAATCCCCTCTAAACCTCCTGCCCCTTACCTTGAAACTATGTCCCCTGGTTATTGACCCCTCTACTAAGGGGAAAAGTTCCTTTCTATCTAACCTATCTATGCCCCTCATAATTTTGTACACCTCAATCAGGTCCCCCCTCAGCCTTCTCTGCTCCAAGGAAAACAACCCCAGCCTCTCCACATAGCTGAAGCGCTCCAGCCCAGGTAACATCCTGGTGAATCTCCTCTGCACCCTCTCCAATGCAATCACATCCTTCCTATAGTGTGGCGACCAGAACTGCACACAGTATTCCAGCTGTGGCCTAATTAGCGTTTTGTACAGCTCCATCATAACCTCCCTGCTCTTATATTCTATGCCTTGGCAAGTATACCATATGCCTTTTTAACCACCTTATCTACCTGTCCTGCTGCCTTCAGGGATCTATGTACATGCACATCAAGGTCCCTCTGATCCTCTGTCCTTCCTAGGGTCCTACCACTCATTGTGTATTCCCTTGCCTCGTTAGTCCTCCCAAAATGCATCACCTCACACTTTTCAGGGTTAAATTCCATTTGCCACTGTTCTGCCCATCTGACTAACCCATCTATATCGTCCTGTAGCCTGAGGCTTCCCTCCTCGCTATTAAGCACTCTACCAATTTTTGTGTCATCTGCGAACTTACTGATCATACCTCCTACATTCATATCTAAATCATTAATGTACACTACAAACAGCAAAGGACCCAGCACCGATCCCTGCGGTACACCACTGGACACAGGCTTCCACAGACGACACACACTCAGTACTGCCCCTCTGACAGTGCGGCACTCCCTCAGTACTGCCCATCAGACAGTGCAGCACTCCCTCGGTACTGCCCCTCGACAGTGCAGCGCTCTCTCAGTACTGCCCCTCCGACAGTGCAGTGCTCCCGCAGTACTGGATTTTGTGCTCAAGTCCCTGGAGTGGAACTTGAACCAACAACCTTCTGACTCAGAGGCGAGTGCGCTGCCCAGTGAGCCACGGAAGACACCGTGTTGAACAGTGGTCCAAGTTCCAGGTAGTATGTGAGCATGGCGATACACTGGCCTGCTGCAGGGCAGTATCAGGGCCACGGTGGAAAGGCAGCGATCAGCATCACAGCCAGGTGTTAAATGAGGCTTGGAAACTGGGATCCGAGCCAGCAGATAAGAACAGGCCAGAAAAGGACTGCAAACAACGACCTTTAGTAACCTCGGAAATGAACATCAACAACGCCTCGTTCACCCGCCTGGACCTCGAATAAAAAAAAACAGAATAAAGCTCCCTCTACACTGTCCCGATAACACTCCCCCATCTAGATCATTAATATATATTGTGAATAGCTGGGGTCCTAGGACCGATCCCTGCAGCACCCCACTAGTCACTGCCTGCCACTCGGAAAAAGAGCCGTTTATTCCAACTCTTTGCTTCCTGTCTGCCAACCAGTTCTCTATCCAAGTCAGTACCTTGCTCCCAATCCCATGTGCCTTAACTTTACACGCTAATCTCTTATGCGGGACCTTATCGAAAGCCTTCTGAAAGTCCAAATACACCACATCCACTGGTTCTCCCTTATCTATTCTACCAGCTACATCCTCAAAAAAATTCCAGTAGATTAGTCAAGCACGATTAACTTTTGTAAATCCATGTTGACTTTGTCTGATCCTATCACTGTTTTCCAAGTGCTCTGCTATTACATCTTTTATAATGGACTCTAGCATTTTCCCCACTACCAATGTCAGGCTTACCGGTCTGTAATTCCCCGTTTTCTCTCTACCACCTTTTTTGAATGGTTGGGTAACATTAGCTACCCTCCAATCCATGGGTACTGTTCCAGAGTCTATCGAATTTTGGAAGATGACCAGCAATCCAGCTACTATTTCTAGGGCCACTTCCTTACGTACCCTGGGATGTAGATTATCAGGCCCTGGGGATTTATCAGCCTTCAATCCCGTCAATTTCCCTAACACAATTTCCCTACAAATACTGATTTCTTTCAGTTCCTCCCTCTCATTAGACCCTATGTTCCCCGACATCTCTGGGAGGTTATTTGTGTCCTCCTTTCTGAAGACAGAACCAAAGTATGTATTTAATTGGTCAGCCATTTCTTTGTTCCCCATTATAAATTCCCCTGATTCTGACTGCAAGGGACCTACGCTGGACTTCACCAATCGTTTTCTCTTCACATATCTATAAAAGCTTTTACTGTCAGTTTTTATGTTCCCTGCAAGCTAGGGCAGGTACAGCACGTGTTGGATACATAGTAAAGCTCCCTCTACACTGTCCCATCAAACACTCCCAGGGCAGGTACAACACGGGTTAGATACAGAGTAAAGCTCCCTCTACACTGTCCCATCAAACACTCCCAGGGCAGGTACAGCACGGGTTAGATACAGAGTAAAGCTCCCTCTACACTGTCCCATCAAACACTCCCAGGGCAGGTACAGCACAGGTTAGATACAGAGTAAAGCTCCCTGGACAGGCTGGGGTTGTTTTCCTTAGAGCAGAGAAGGCTGAGGGGGGACCTGATTGAGGTGTACAAAATTATGAGGGGCATAGATAGAGTAGACAGAAAGGAACTTTTCCCCTTCGTAGAGGGGTCAATAACCAGGGGGCATAGTTTCAAGGTAAAGGGCAGGAGGTTTAGAAGGGATTTGAGGAACAACGTTTTCACCCAGAGGGTGGTTAGAATCTGGAACTCACTGCCTGAAAGGGTGGTAGAGGCAGGAACCCTCACAACATTCAAGGAGCATTTAGATGAGCACTTGAAACGCCATAGCATACAAGGCTACGGACCAAGTGCTGGAAAATGGGATTAGAATAGAAGGGCTTGCTGGCCGGTGCGGACTCTATGACTCTACACTGTCCCATCAAACACTCCCAGGGCAGGTACAGCACGGGTTAGATACAGAGTAAAGCTCCCTCTACACCGTCCCATCAAACACTCCCAGGGCAGGTACAGCACGGGTTAGATACAGAGTAAAGCTCCCTCTACACCGTCCCATCAAACACTCCCAGGGCAGGTACAGCATGGGTTAGATACAGAGTAAAGCTCCCTCTACACCGTCCCATCAAACACTCCCAGGGCAGGTACAGCATGGGTTAGATACAGAGTAAAGCTCCCTCTACACTGTCCCATCAAACACTCCCAGGGCAGGTACAGCACGGGTTAGATACAGAGTAAAGCTCCCTCTACACTATCCCATCAAACACTCCCAGGGCAGGTACAGCACGGGTTAGATACAGAGTAAAGCTCCCTCTACACCGTCCCATCAAACACTCCCAGGGCAGGTACAGCACGGGTTAGATACAGAGTAAAGCTCCCTCTACACCGTCCCATCAAACACTCCCAGGGCAGGTACAGCATGGGTTAGATACAGAGTAAAGCTCCCTCTACACCGTCCCATCAAACACTCCCAGGGCAGGTACAGCATGGGTTAGATACAGAGTAAAGCTCCCTCTACACTGTCCCATCAAACACTCCCAGGGCAGGTACAGCACGGGTTAGATACAGAGTAAAGCTCCCTCTACACTATCCCATCAAACACTCCCAGGGCAGGTACAGCATGGGTTAGATACAGAGTAAAGCTCCCTCTACACTGTCCCATCAAACACTCCCAGGGCAGGTACAGCATGGGTGCAGAGCTGATGACCCATACAGACCAATTCTGGCTCTCTATCTCTTTGTCTCACTCACTCTCTCTGTCTGTCTATCTCCCTCGTTACGTCTCTTTGTCTCAGTCTCCCCTTCCTTCCTTCCCTCTCTCTCTCTCTCCAGGTGGATTGCCAGCCCAGCTCTGCCTGTGGATGGAGGCCTGCCGCTGTCGCGCTGTATCCGAGCGGCCTGGCCCGGGCTGTGCTGAGCGGAGGGCCGGAGCTGCTGATGAAAGGAGCGGGTGCTGACCTGGCCCTGGCTCTGGCTGTCGCTGTGGCTCCGGCTCTGCTCCCGGTGCGCTCGCTCCGGCGCCGCTTCTCCTCCCGCCGCCACAATCTGTCACTTTCAGAGAAAGTAATCCGTGACGCGTCAGCGACCAATCGCCGCTCACCAGGCCAGCACCGCCCCCTTAAAGGCACAGTGCCCCCTTACAGGCTCACTGCCCCTCCTTAAAGGCACACTGTCCCCCAGGTCAGGGGATCAACCCTGCAGCATTGGCCTCTCTCAGCAGCAATTCAAACTCAACACCACTGAACCCAACACACCAGCGGTTAAATATTGACTCTCCCTCTCCCCCAGGGTTTGCATTGCCCCAATGGACACAGGGACAGGAGTAGGCCATTCAATAATGGCACCTTTAATGTAGTAAAGCGTCCCAAGGAGCTTCACAGGAGCAATTATCAAACAAAATTTGACATCGTGTCACATAAGGAGATATTAGGACAGGTGACCAAAAGCTTGGTCAAAGAGGTAGGTTTTAAGGAGCGTCTTAAAGGAGGAGAGGCGGACAGGTTTAGGGTGGGAATTCCAGAGCTTAGGGCCCAGGCAGCTGAAGGCCACCAGTGGAGGAGCGATTAAAATCAGGGATGATCTGGAGGCCAGAATTGGAGGAGCGCATAGATCTCGGAGGGTTGTAGGGCTGGAGGAGGTTACAGGGATAGGAAGGGGCGAGGCCAGGGAGGGATTTAAAAACACGGATGAGAATATTAAATTTGAGGTGTTGCTGGACCAGGAACCATTGGAGGTCAGCGAACCCGGGGTGGGGGTTGGTGATGGGTGAACGGGACTTAGTGCGAGTTAGGATAAGGGCAGCAGAGTTCATGGACGGTGCAAGGTGGGAGGCTGGCCAAGAGAGCATTGGAATAGTCACAGAGATGTGAGTTAAAAGGAATGCCGAGGAGAGGCTAGGAAGGGTGATGGATAGCCTGGTCAAAGAGGTAGTGCATGTATGAGTGCACAAGCACCCCATCCACCACCTTAAACATTCACTCCCTCCACCACCGGCGTACCGCGGCTGCAGTGTGTACCATCTGCAAGATGCACTGCAGCAACTCGTCAAGGCTTCTTCGGCAGCACCTCCCAAACACGCGACCTCTTCCACCTAGAACAAGGGCAGCATCCTGACTTGGAAGTATATCGCTGATCTTTCATCATCGCTGGGTCAAAATCCTGGAACTCCCTCCCTAACAGCACTGTGGGAGCACCTTCACCACACGGACTGCAGCGGCTCAAGACGGCGGCTCACCACCACCTTCTCAAGGGCAATGAGGGATGGGCAATAAATACCAGCCTTGCCAGCAACGCCCACATCCCAGGAACCAATAAAAAAAACCAAGCCTTTTAAAAACTAGCTTTTTAAAAATTCATTTAGCCAGCCTCTGACCTGCTCTTGTTGCCACAGTATTTATGTGGCTGGTCAAATTGTGTCCCCAGCGTAACTCGATACAAATGGCGGACAGGGTATTTGGTCTTCTCCTACGTGACAAAACACTTAACGAAATCGCAATGAAGAAAAAGTCAGTGTGTGATGTTTCTTAAATATGTGCAGAACTGAGTTATAGTAGGATTTAGCTGTTATTCAAATCCGGGTCTGTCTCAGAGAGTAGGAGCAGAGACCATTCAAATCTGCCTGATCGGTTAAACACTGGTTGGACCAGTTTAACTCCTGCGATGAGTTAGTCTCCAAGTAAACACTACTGAGTCATGAAAAACCAACTTCAGTCATAACTTTTTTTTATTCATTTATGATGATGGAGCAGAAATCTTGGTAATCCTCCTTAAATATGCAAATTGTGCCGGGGACTGGTGCGTAGATGATGTAACATCTTTGGTGAAGAGGGGAGAGGATGATAAATCTGGCAAGTACAGGCCAGTTAGTCTAACGTCAGTTGTTAACAAATTCTTGCATTTTAAATTGTACACGTTACTGAAGGACACCCAGCGTGGATTTGTTAAAGGCACACACACAATACACAGGTGTTATTTCACGGAAACTGGTCTGTGTTGGTGTTTACTCTCCACGCAAGTAAATGGTCCTAATCACACTTACCCATTCCGTTCCCAAATCCTTTCAAACCTCTTTAATTCCTGTGACTATCTAATCTAATCTTCAATGCTGGCAGTTTCTGCCTCAATCACTAACTCTGGGAGTGAATCCAACAGCCTCACAACTATCTGTGAAAAAGTTTCTCCTGCCCTCTGTTCCAAATTTAATAGGCCTATTGGAGACCATAAAGGTAATGTGTGTGTGTGTGGAGGCGGAAGACGTGGGTATGGTTCTTAATGAATACTTTGCGTCTGTTTTCACAAAAAAGAGGGGCGATGCAGTCATTGCAATCAGGGAGCAATGTGAAATATTAGATAAAATAAACATAGTGAGAAAGGAAGTACTAAGGGGCTTAGTAGCTTTGAAAGTGGATAAATCTCCAGGCCCCGATGAAATGTACCCCAGGCTGTTAAGAGAAGCAGGTGCGGTGCTAGAGGACTGCTAATGTGGTACCCTTGTTTAAAAAGGGATAGACAGAGTAATTATAGGCCAGTCAGCCTAACCTCGGTGGTGGGGAAATATTTGGAAAAAGTCCTATTATAAAGGATGCAATAACTGGGCACTTAGAAACTAATAGTCAACATGGATTTATGAAAGGGAAATCTTGTTTGACAAACCTATTGGAGTTCTTTGAGGATGTAACTAGTGGAGTAGACAAAGGGGAACCGGTCGATGTGGTGTATCTGGATTTTCAGAAGGCCTTCGATAAGGTCCCACACAAGAGGTTGGTGAACAAAATTAGGGCACATGGAATTGGGGGTAATATACTAGCATGGATTGAGAATTGGTTAACAGACAGAAAACAAAGAGTAGGGATAAACGGGTCTTTTTCAGGATGGCAGGCTGTAACTAGTGGGGTACCGCAAGGATCGGTGCTTGATCTATATCAATGATTTGGATGAGGGGACTAAATGTAACATTTCCAAATTTGCTGATGACACAAAGCTAGGTGGCAGTGTCAGTTGCAAAGAGGCTTCAAGGGGGTCTCGACAGGCTCAGTGACTGGGCGAGAACATGGCAGATGGAATATAATGTGGATAAATGTGAAGTTATCCACTTTGGTGGAAAAAACAGAAAGGCAGAGTATTTCCTTAATGATGAAAGATTGGGGAATGCAGATGCTCAAAGGGACCTGGGTGTCCTTGTACATGAGTCACTGAAAGTGAATGTGCAGGTGCAGCAAGACATTAGGAAGGCAAATGGTATGCTGGCCTTCATTACAAGAGGATTTGAGTACAGGAGTAAAAGAAGTCTTACTCCAATTATATAGGGCCTTGGTGAGACCACACCTGGAGTACTGTGTACAATTTTGGTCTCCTTGTCTAAGGAAGGATACTTGCCATAGAGGGAGTGCAACAAAGGTTCACGAGATTGATTCCCAGGATGGCGGGACTGTCGTATGAGAAGAGATTGAGTAAACTAGGCCTGTATTCTCTTGAATTCAGAAGAATGAGAGGGGATCTCATTGAAGCATACAAAATCATTACAGGGCTTGATAGGGTGAATGCTGGGAGAATGTTTCCCTTGCTGGGGAGTCTAGAACCAGGGGCCACAGCCTCAGGATAAAGGGTAGGCCATTCAGGACTGAGATGAGGAGAAATTTCTTCACTCAGAGGGTGGTGAATCTTTGGAATTCTCTACCCCAGAGGGCTGTGGAGGCTCAGTCATTCAAAACAGAAATTGATAGATTTCTGACTAGTAAGGGCATCAAGGGATATGGCGATAGGGCCGGTGAATGGAGTTGAGGCAGAAGATCAGCCATGATCTCATTGAATGGCGGAGCAGGCTCAAAGGGCCGAATGGCCTACTCCTGCTATTTCTTATGTTATTACAGGAAGGATGTGATACACTAGAGAGGGTACAGAGGAGATTTACGAGGATGTCGCCTGGACTGGGGAATTTTAGCTACGAGGAAAGACTGGGTCTGTTTTCCTTGGAACAGAGGAGGCTGAGGGGTGATCTCATCGAGGTGTATAAAATTATGAGGGGCCTAGATAAAGTGGATAGGAAGGACCGATTTCCCTTAGCAGAGGGGTCAACAACCAGGGGGCACAGATTTAAAGTAATTGGGGGAAGGTTTAGAGGGGATTTGAGGGGAAATTTCTTCACCCAGAGGGTTGTGGGGGTCTGGAACTCACTGCCTGAAAGGGTGGTAGAGGCAGGAACCCTCATCACATTTAAAAAGTACTTGGATATGCACTTGAAGTGCTGTAACCTACAGGGCTACGGACCAAGAGCTGGAACGTGGGATTAGGCCTCCTTTCGTGCTATAAATTTCTATGAATCTAATCTTACATTTAATCTTGTGTCTCTGGCCCCTCGTTCTGGACCCCTGAACTGCTGGAAACAGTTTGCTTCTATCTACCTGTCTCATACTTATGAAATTTTAAACACTTCTGTCATATCGCCCCCTGAATCTGCATAGTTCTAATGATAAAAGACTCCATTTTAAAAGTCTTTCTTCGTATTGGCTTAGGCCAGGCAACATCCTGGTGAATCTGTGCTGATCCCTCTCTAAAGCCTCAACATCCTGCTACAGCGTGGAGCCCAAACACTGCACACTGTCTGCTTCTGTGGTCTTACTGAGGTTTTATAGAGATTCATCATTAGCTCTTGGCTCTTGCATCCTACACCTCGTGATGGAGCAAGCCTTTGCCTTGGTGGTAACATGCTTCCCTCTGAATCAAAAGATGAAGGGTCCAAGCCCAGCTCCAGACAGTCCCAGTGATGGGAGACTGGAGCATTGGCTCTGAATACTGGCTTGATGTCCTGCCGGGGGTACTTGTATCTGAAGGGTGCCTGTGCACCCATCTTTAGCCCACCTATAAGAAGGTCCTCCAAAGATAAAACCTCGAGGAAGGCGATGGGAAAACACCTAAACTCCTCTTCCCTAGTAAGTGACTCAAGAACCTCGTGATACTTGAGTCTAGGGCAGAAAATAACTCCTTGTAATAATACCTAGAATTCCAAAGACTTTTGTACAGTTTTACCAACCTGAGGCACTTGTCAAGTCGCGTTTGACTTATTTAAATTTTAAGTCAATCAAATGACACCAACATCATTTTCCGACTTCTCGTCACTCCTTGCTCCCACCCCATCACGTTATCTATTCACCAATTGGATTGGGAATGCAGTGGGTCCTGCTGGGCCTAGAAGAGGTGCATCGGGCAGAATTCTCAGGGAAGCCTCCGGACCCAGCCCTCCCCTCCCCCAAACTGATGAGAGTCATGGAACGTAACGGGTGTGGGAGGGGGCATTAGAAACACTTAATAATCATAATCAACTTTATTGTCATTGTTAGTGCACAAGTGCAGTACAACGAAATGTAGGCTTGCGGCTCCCGAGAGTGTACATTTAGATTAAGACATTTAAACATTCAACATTCATTTGGCTTGTAATACATTAACATAAACATAATAAAGTGCATTGGCAGATGTGCAGGCTTTAGAGTTTATTTGTGGAGTTCAGTAGGATGACAGCCCTGAGAAAGAAGCTGTTCCTAAATCTGGTCGTACGGGTGCGAATGCATCTGTAGCGTCTCCCAGATGGCAGGGGGGCGAACAGACTGTGGCTGGGGTGGGTAGGGTCTTTGATGATGGACCGTGACCTCCGTAAACAGCGTTTCTGGTATATGTGCTCTATGGTCGGTAGCCGGGTGCCGGTAATGCGTTGGGCAGTTTTGACTACCCGCTGCAGGGCTTTCCGGTCATAGGAGCTACAGCTGCCATACCGCACTATGATACAGTTCATCAGGATGCTCTCTATTGTGCAGCGGTAAAAGTTAGAGAGGATCAGGGGTGACAGGTTACATCCCTTCAGCCTCCTTAGGAAGTATAGGCGCTGCTGGGCCTTCTTCACCAAAGAGGAGGTATTGAGGGACCAGGAGAGGTCTTCCGTGATGTGGACTCTGAGGGACTTAAAGCTGTCCACCCTTTCCACCACAGCCCCATGGATGTGGATGTGACTTCCGCCTTTAGACTTCCTGAAGTCCACAATGATTTCCTTGGTTTTCTTGATGTTAAGGGCCAGGTTGTTATCGGCGCACCACTTCACAAGATGCTGGACCTCCTCCCTGTAGGCTGACTCATCGTTGTTGGTGATCTTCCACTAAGTGTTGGCTTTTCCTCAATGGGTGGCAAACCCGGTGAATGAAGGTTCTGCCCCAAATGACAGCCCCCACCCACCCTGGAATAACACTACAATTGTGCCCCCTATTTCTGAGCTCAAGTCCTGCAGTGGGGCTTGAACCCCCCAACCTGCTAACTCAAGAGACACTGAGGCAAGGCTGCACCATAAAGTGTCACCACTTCTGAATGACATCCCTTTTAACCGTAATAGCAATTTTTGTGCACATTTAATCAATTCTGTACAGATCACCTGTCACAGATCGTGCAGCTCTTCCACCTGCGAGATGAACTGATTGGTTGCAGGAATGTAACCTTTTGGGGAGTCACGGGGCAAGCAGCCCACATCTTGCTCGTGCCAAGGTTAAAAGAAACACAAAGTAAATTTGCTTTCTTCAAACTGCGTGGCCGTGAAGCGTAACAGAGCATGGGTGGCTGCTGCTGCTCCTCTGGATAATATTGCAGCTGCGTTCGTGAATTCAGCAGAGGCAGGCTGCCACCGCCATTTTGGCTTGGACACTGCTGGTTTTATAAATAGATGCTCGTTATGAAATCAACAGAGTTTGACAGGAATGTTCTAAGTGTTACATTTCTTGTTGACAGTATGACCCATGCTGACTGACACCTCCATCACTGACTGGACGAGGCAGTAGGACCGAGCTGACACGAGAACCATTGAACCGTTGACCAGCTCCGAGGGGGCACGGAGTCAGAGACCAAAGGTCAAGTGGAGTGGCAGCTGTGGCGTGTGCAGAGAATCAACTACATTCGAAAGGATTAAACGGCCACAGCTAACATCTAACATTCAGATTCTTGTTTAATCTCAAAAAATAGACAGAAAACAAAATGGGTAACTCAAGGACCAGACATTACAACTGACATTTTACAACACTCCTCACAAAACACCCGAGGCGCCAGGGGCACAGAAAGGTGGACACCAAATGGGGAACAGACTGGAGGAGGTGGCCAAAGGGAAGGTGTTTACTGTAACAAGAGCCTTTGGTGGCAGGGAGGGAGCTGGGAAGGTGAATGGATCGGAGAGAATTGCCAAAAAATAAGCTAAGGGTAGCCTCCATTGGAGCACCGCAGTAATTCAGGGTAAGGTAGATTGGGTGCAGCAAGGCCATGGACAGATTGGAGTACAAGGGCCAGGATCTTGAAGTGAGTTCACTGTGGTACATGGAGAAATGTCTTCACTCAGAGGGGTGTGAATCTTTGGAATTCTCTACCCTAGAGGGCTGTGGATGCTCAAGTCGTTGAACATATTCAAGGCTTAGATCGATAATTTTTGGACTAAGGGAATCAATGGGTTAATGGGAATTGGGCAGGAAAGTGGAGTTGAGGTTGAAGATCAGCCATGATCTTATTGAATGGCGGAGCAGGCTCGAGGGGCCGAATGGCCGACTCCTATTTCTTATAAGGAACCTCTGCAGCTTTGGAACAGGTGGGTGCTGGGTATATGGGAGACGAGGCACGCCTTGGAGTCCAGAATATGTTGGACTTTCTGAAGTGGACCATGTTGAAGATTAACCTTCATGGTGACAAAGCATAAATGAGGTCTTCAGGAGTGCTACCAGAGAGATTAACATTCATAGAATGATACAGCATAGAAGAGGGCCATTCCAGCCGTGCTGCCTCTTTGAAAGAGCGATCCCATTAATCCCACTCCCCCTGCTCTTTCCCCATTGTCCTGCTAATTTCTCCTTTTCAACTATTTATCCAACTCTCTTTTGAAAGTTACTATTGAATCTGCTTCCACCGCCCTTTCAGGCAGCGCATTCCAGATCACAACAACTCGCTGAGTAAAATAAATTCTCATCGCCACCCTCCACTCCGGCATTTTTGCCTATTATCTTCAATGTGTCCTCTGGTTACCGACCCTCCTGCCAGTGGAAACAGTTTCTCATTATCTACTCTATCAAAACCCTTCATAACTTTAAAAGTACTCAAAGGATAAGCATTGCCAGAATGGTCACTTTAAGGCAGTGATGCCCTCTTACATGGTCAGTCTCTGGAGCCTGGGCGTAGTGTTGGCCAACCTTATGCATATCAGCTCAGGCAGCAGCCAGAGTACAAGTACAAAGAGTTCCAGCTTTGCCTGACGGTCCCTCGCTGGCTGAATGTCAGCTACACGGCACCATCCATTTTATTTCTACCTTCAGCAGAGTCTTCCCCAGGGTTTGTTAACTAAGCACATTGGACAACTGGCTGGGTCGGAAACCCCTTCCAGCAGTCGGGCAACTACCCCGTTCGAGCAAGAGACCAAGTAAAATGTTGTCACTTATTTCCAGAGATACATGAGACTCCTGCAATTTTAAGGTGCGGGTTAATAACTGTTCTGCTCGAAGGTCAATAACAGGTAATAAAAGGACTTAAAGATAAGGACAAGATTTTTTTTTATGCCTATGGAGAGCAGGGCAAGGTATTCTAGGACCTTGGATAGGAAAGGAAGATTGGAGATGGGGTGATAGCTAGCAAAAACACAGGAGGGATGTGGCAGATTTGAAAGGGAGGGGGACAGTGCCAGATAATTTATGTCAGTTAGCATGTGGATCAAGAGGGGAAGTTGGGTGATCAGGAGTTTAGTGGGACGGGGTCGAGGGACCAAGAGCAGATCGCATAGAAAAAATGAGCTGTCCACATTTCCAGGTGTTCGAATACTGGTAACATCTAAAACTCAAACACTACTATTTTCTTTTTTCAAAGCCTCATGTCAAATGTATTTGCAACTTGTATTTGCACAGCATCTTTAGTGTAGTAAAACATCCCAAGGCACTTCACAGGAGTGTTATCAAAAAAAACTGACATCAAACTGCATAATGAGATATTCAAAAATAACAACAGAAAATGCTGGAAATACTCAGGCGGCCAGGCAGCATCCGTGGAGAGAGAAACAGAGTTAACGTTTCAGGTCTGGGACCCTTCATCAGAACTGGAAAAAGCTGGAGATGTAACAGACATTAAGCAGGTGCAGAGATGGGGTGGGGGGGGGGGGGGGTTAGGAGGGGAGGAAGGAATTGAAAGAACATCCTGTACTTTTGTAAGCATTTTCTGTTGTTATTTCAGATTTCCAGCATCCGCAGTATTTTGTTGTTATGCTGAGATATTCAGACAAGTGACCAAAAGCTTCGTCAAAGAGGAGGGTTTTAAGGAGCGTCTTAAAGGAGGAGGCAGGTGGAGGGGCAAGGACAAGCATTTTAAGTGAGATGTTGGTAGAGCAGAAGCCTATGAAGGTCAGTCAGGAACAGGGCCGATAGGGACAGCACTATGTCCACAGCTCTGCCAATTATTGTAGCATATGCATTCGATACTTTGGAGGTTCACTGAATAATTAAAAAGGCATAGGATGGATTTCACACTTTGAACAGGTTGTGGTTTGGCACCACTCTGCAGAAATTCAGAAGGATCAGGGGACGTCCTTTGAACTACTCCTCACAGAGCTTATGAAGAAGCTGGTAGCTATGGGGGTACGGTCTACTCCTGTTAATTCAGTCACGTAATTCAGATCACAGGATCATTTGAATTGTGCTTCAAAGAGTTACCGTGCCATGCAATTACTTCATTCAAATTACACAGGGGGAGCAAAATGATGACAAGTTATCAGGAGACTGGAGATGCCTGAATCTTAGATTTTATCCACTGCGTGTAGTCCAGCTCCAGGGTGCAAGGGTGGGGGAGGCCCTCTCTTTCAAAAGTGGGGCAAGGCCAGATTGTCCACCATCACCATCCCATTCAGTGTCGTCACCAATGTGTTAGATGGCAATGTAAGGGATGGTCTTGAAGCGCATCCTCTAGCTAGAAAGGCAGTTCTTTTTGTAGGTGCTTTAGTGAACTCCACCCCACCCCAGGATAGGATCGACAGCACTGCCCTCAGCCTCTCGAGCAACTGGCCAGCCAGTGGGAGATGGTGGTAGGTGTCCAAAGCGTGGTATTACGGCCCTACATAGTTCAAGAGGGATCTCATCAGACACCTGCCCAATTAAAAAAATTAAATAACTCTCAGGATGTGGACGTCACTGGCATTTATTGCCTATCCCTAGTTGCCCTGAGAAGGTGGTGAGACAACCGAGTGGCTCGCTGGGCCACGTCAGACAGCAATTAAGAGTCAACCATGTTGGTGTGGGACTAGAGTCACATATAGGCCCAAACCAGGTAAGAGCGGCAGGTTTCCTTCCCTAAAGGACATTAGTGAACATTTTTACGACAGTCCAACAGCTTCATGGTCACTTTAACTGATCCCAGCTATTTATTTCCAGATTGAGACCTGGGTCAGTTGATACATCTTTAGCTTGGACACCATTCTTTCGACTGCACCGAGAAGGGGTGAAAGACACTCTGGTCTTTGTCTTCACTAAAAATTCCTAAAGCAGTTACTCCTGTGGCACACGAGATGTGCGCTCCTAGACCTGCGATGAACGAACTTCCTTCGCCTATACACAAGCTCCAGGACCAAGCCACAAGAGGTCGATCTGTGGCAAAAGGCAGAGACATTTGCAAGGTAGCAGTCCACACCAACCTGCTGAAGAGCACCATGTAGGGAGAGTCAGCCTCCTAATGGGCATGCTTCCTTACCAAAGCCTCTTCCACAAGGACCTGGATTAAGCAGTTGGTGGCCTACCTTGGTAGCATGGCAATGGACGTGGATCAAGATTAGTTTAAGATAACTGGCAAAAGAAACAGAGAGGAGATGAGGAGCAATTTTTTTACGCAGCGAGTTGTTGTGATCTGGAATGTGCTGCCTGGAAGGGTGATTCAATAACTTTCAAAGAGGAATTTGATAAATGCTTTAAAACGGAAAATTTGCAGGGCTATGGGGAAAGGGACGAATTAGATAGCTCTGTCAGAGCATGATGGGCCGAATGGCCTGCTTCTGTGCTGTATGATTCTAGGTGGCGGCACACTGCAAGCTGCCTTGCAAAGGTCCTTCCAACTTGCTGCAGACAGATGCTGATAGCTTATGAGGAAACTGAGGCTTAGGTGCTGGAAGACAATGCATGCAAACATAAAGCTCCTGTATCCAGCTGCCTGCCCTGATTGGGAGGCGGAGATGTTCTGCACCTCCAATTGGCTGAAGCACCATTCATTGGGATCTGCCCTGTAATCAGGCTGTGGTCTGGCAGTGGGCTTTCATTTTACAATGGGTTGTGCTACTCAGGCCCAGCCCCTCGAAGCTGCTGTCAACCAAGCAAGGACTCCGACGTTCGCTTGCCGGTTATTTAATGACCAACTACAGCATCTTTCGTCGGGTGAAGCAGTGCCGAGCTGGCTCGCAGGTGACCTTCCTGGCAACGGGGAGATTGGAGTCGAGTCAATCCTCAATCGCAGACTTGCCAATCTGGTACTAGGTCCACGGTAAGTCAATCGGCCAGCCGAGCTCGCTGACTGGTCCTGGAGCAGGAAATCTGTAACTGGCTGCTGGGGATCATCCCACTCAGCTGCCCTAATGGGTGGGTGGTCCTGACTGGATAAGCAGGAAGCAGACCAGCGTTCTGTTCTGCTGTAACCCTGCAGTTTCAGCTGGTTCAACTCTGGTGTTCCTCGCACTTGGAGGTCCCTAAGCCTTGGCTTTCATCAACCTGAGCCCAGGTGCTTCAGCCTCAGGCAAGGGAGGGGAAAGCGAGAGAGTGAGAGTGAGAGTGAACCCCATATTAGGTGAGAGGAAACATTTGCAGTAGAATCATCTGTGACCTACATTCAAGTCCAGTCCAGCCTGGCAGTGATGGATGCATTGCCCATAACAGCTCCAACACTGCACTCACACCGTGACTGTGGACTCGGCTTGAAGCAAAAATGCTCTGCATCGATGCTGTGTCTGTCGTGTAATGTAATCTGAATCTGGAGTCAGGGTTTAACTTGAAACGCAAGCCTCGCTGGAACAGACAGTCTTGGCTTTAGGACAAGTTTGGGCCTCCACACTCCACAAGTTTATTGTCGGAGTGAAGTTGAAAGCGTTTTCACATTGATATTAAGCTGGTAGTGTGGAGCTCCAGACAGTCTCAATGGAGTGGGGCCCCCCCATTACCGAGGGCTGTAATCTAACAGAAATTGGTCAGTCTCACAGAGGATAGCTGGTGTGGGCAGTGAAGGACACAGTGTCACACTGCTGGGGCAGGAGGTGCTGAGGTAAGGTTAGGGCAAAGATCAAGGTGGTATGGCAGCTTTACTCCACCTTCGGCCCACACCATACCAAACCAGAAACGGCTTTACGAGCACGCGATAAAAGAAGTTTATTCCTCAGACATCCTTCACCTCCATCAAAACAATTTAAAAAAAATTCAGATGAAGTATGTGTTCGAGGCAGGATTGGTCTCTCCTTATCCAACCAGTTCGCTAGACTGACCTAATCGGACAGGACAATTGGTGAAACAGTGTCAGGCGTACCCAAGCACTGATACACTACACTAGCGACACTACCCTACCGACCCCACCCTACCGACCCCACATTATTAATGAGCAGACAGTAATCATCCTTGGTGAGCTCAGGACAACTTCCGTGGTGCCGAGTACCACCCATTGAGTACAGAGGATTAAGGGGTGATCGAATCCAGGTGTTTAAGATGATTAAAAGGGAGTTGAGAGGGTGGAGAGAGAGAGAAACGATTTCCTCTGGTTTGGGGGGGGGGGGGGGGGGGGGAAAAGAGAAGAGTCCAGAACAAGGGGGCAGAACCTTAAAATTAGAGCCAGGCCATTCATGGGGTGATGTCAGGAAGCACTTCTTCACACAAAGGGTAGTGGAAATCTGGAACTCTCTCCCCCAAAAAGCCGTGGATGCTGGGGGTCAATCGAAAATTTAAAACTGAGATTGAAAGATTTTAGTTGGGTAAGGGTTAGGTTACGGAACCAAGCCGTTAAGATACAGATCAGCCATGATCTGATTGAATGGTGGAACAGGCTCGAGGGGCTGGATGGCCTCCTCCTGTTCCTGTGTAACAGGCTCGAGGGGCTGAATGGCCTCCTCCTGTTCCTGTGCAACAGGCTCGAGGATTGAATGGCCTCCTCCTGTTCCTGTGCAACAGGCTCGAGGGGCTGAATGGCCTCCTCCTGTTCCTGTGTAACAGGCTCGAGGGACTGAATGGCCTCCTCCTGTTCCTGTGCAACAGGCTCGAGGGGCTGAATGGCCTCCTCCTGTTCCTGTGTAACAGGCTCGAGGGACTGAATGGCCTCCTCCTGTTCCTTTGGATTTTCATAAGATGGGGTTGACATGGTATAGTTTTGAGCTACTCACACCATCCCCACTTACCTCGTTACAGATCAACATCAGCTCCAAAAGTTGAAGAGTTTGTAAATAAGACAAACTAAATAATTCAAATTAACCTGCTGCAGCCCAGCCTATCCTTCCAGACAGAACAATTCAGGCGACTGACTGATGCTCATAAGAAAAGCTCTCCCTTTATTTTTGCTCAATTTAGAGATGATCTTCATTTGGCATCAGACGGTATCAAGCCTGGAATAAACCAATTTGATGCTCACAGATATTTCAGTCAGCAATGGGGAAAGAGGAGCTCACCCCTCTCACATCATTCAAGATCCAGAGACGAACCTGATGGAACATTCTGAAGAGGTGACTAAAGTAGTCGGCCGGACCTGCTGTGATTTCCAGCCAAAAAAAATTTTTGTCTGTTTTTTTGTTTTTCATACAGACCCCAGCATCTGCAATATTTGACCTCTTGTGACCCCACCTCATTGTTCTTTGATGTAATGTTTCCCTGACTGACCTGTTTGGACACCATTCACACCTTTGACTGCTGTGATTATCTCTCTGCCGAGGTGTGATAAATGGCAGTTGGAAAGGTTACCTGTAAACATCTGACATGATTCTCTGACTATATAAGCTGTGTCTTTATGCATTTCTCCACTTCACCTGAAGAAGGAGCAGCGCTCCGAAAGCTTGTGATTTCAAATAAAGCTGTTGGACTATAACCTGGTGTCGTGTGACTTCTTACTAAAGTAGTGGACAGGGGAATGTCTATGGATGTTATTTATATGGACTTCCAGAAGACATTTGATAAAGTCCCTCTTAAGAGATTGTTAGCTAAAGCTGAAGCTCATGGAATTGAAGGCAAATTATTGACCTGGTTAGGAAACTGGCTGAGCGACAGGAGACATCGAGTAGGGATAATGGGCAGGTACCCAAATCGGCAGGATGTGACTAGTGGTATCCTGTAGGGACCTGTGATGGGGCCACAACTATTCACTGTATTTATTAATGACTTAGATGATGGCATAGAAAGTCACATATCCAAATTTGCCAATGACACGAAGATAGGCGGCATTGTAAGCAGTGTAGATGGAAGCATAAAATTACAAAGACATTAAGAGATTAAGCGAATGGGCAAAACGGTGGCAAATGGATTGAAATGTAGGCAAATGTGAGGTCATCCATTTTGGACCTAAAAAAGGATCGAACAGGGTACTTTCTAAATGGTGAAAAGCTAAAAACAGTGGAGGTCCAAAGAGACTTGGGGGGGTCCAGGTACATCGATTAAAATGTTATGAACAGGTACAGAAAATAATCAAAAAGGCTAATGGAATGCTGGCCTTTATATCTAGAGGACTAGAGTACAAGGGGGTAGAAATTATGCTGCAGCTGTACAAAACCCTGGTTAGACCACACCTGGAGCACTGTGAGCAGTTCTGGGCACCACACCGTAGGAAG
Source organism: Somniosus microcephalus (assembly GCF_052327205.1). NCBI lineage: Eukaryota > Metazoa > Chordata > Chondrichthyes > Squaliformes > Somniosidae > Somniosus > Somniosus microcephalus. The sequence continues at coordinate 1,052,036 of NC_141016.1, read as the reverse complement.
GATATATTGGCCTTGGAGGGAGTGCAGTGTAGGTTTACCAGAATGATACCCGGACTTCGAGGTACGAGGCGAGATTACACAAACTAGGGTTGTATTCTCTGGAATTTAGAAGGTTAAATCTGATCTAAGTTTTCAAGACATTAAGGGGAACAGATAGGGTAGAGAGAAACTATTTCCGCTGGTTGGGGAGTCTGGGACTAGGGGGCAGAGTCTAAAAATTAGAGCCAGACCTTTCAGGAGTGAAGTTAGGAAACACACAAAGGGTAGAGGTTTGGAACTCTCTTCCGCAACTGCAATTGATGCTAGGTCAATTGTTAATTTTAAATCTGAGATCGATAGATTTGTGTTAATCAAAGGTATTAAGGGATATGGGGCAAAGGCGGGAATAGGGAGTTAGGTCGCAGATCAGCCATGATCTCATTGAATGGCGGAACAGGCTCGAGGGGCTAAATGGCCTCCTCCTGTTCCTACCAACAAAATAACAAACCTGGAAAAAATGCACAACATAAAAGGTACAATCAGGTACATCTTTGTCGCTCGTCAAGATCCTGGAACTCCCAACCTAACAGTACTGTGGGAGCACCTTCATCACACAGACTGCAGCATTTCAAGGTGGCCCACCACCATCTTCTCAAGAACAACTAGTGGATGGGCAATAAATGCCAGCCTTGCCAGCAACGCCCACATCTTGAGATGCCAGATTTAAGGATATTACAATTAAAATCTAAATACCTTTCAAAGGAAAACAATTCATTATTTGAACCAAATTGCAATTGAAAATGCAATCAGCTCAGGAAAAAAAAAGGACAGAAAAAGCAAGCTAAACATTAACAAATTTAATTTTCAAAGGCTGGGCAAACCCAATTTGCAGTAACAGTGCGGAGGACGAGTTCATGGAACGCATTCAAAATAGCTTTCTAGATCAGTAGATCGAGGAATCAACTAGGGAACAGGTTATTTTAGATCTAGTATTGTGCAATGAGACAGGGTTAATCAATAACCATGTAGTAAAGGAGTCTCTGGGGAAGAGTGATCATAATATAATAGAATTTCATACTGAGTTTGAGTGTGATTTAGTTAAGTTTGAAACTAGGTTCTTAAATCTGAACAAAGCAAACTACGTAGGTATGAGGGAAAAGTTGGCTGAGGTAGATTGGGAAACTAGATTACATAAGCAATGGCAAACATTTAAAGAAACGAATATACATTCCCTTAAGGAATAAAAACACCACAGGAAAATTGGTCCAACCATGGCTAACAAGAGAAGTTAAAGATAGTACAGGAAACTTTGTGATATCCGGCACCGACGGGACCGGCCTGTTGCCGATCTATCAAAACTGCCGGACATACAAAGTTAATGTTGAAGCATATGGAGGTTTTCATCTCCGTATCTGACAACAAACACTGTTGCTTAGCAACAGCTTCTAAAGAGTCAGCTGCAGCTACAAGCGTCTGTAGCTGAAGCTGTTGCTATAGCTACAGACCTTGCAGTGGCTGACTGGGGGAAAAAAAAGAACGAGATCTAAAAATACTTACAGAAAACGGCTCCTGATTTTTGCCGTTAGATCGAGTATTCCGGACATACAACCTCCGGATAAACCAAAGTTTCCTGTATTAGATTAAAGGAAGAGGCTTATAATATTGCCAAAAATAGTAGTAAGTCTGAGGATTGGGAGGATTTTAGAATTCAGCAAAGGAGGACCAAGAAATTGATAGAGAAAAGAGAATGAGAGTAAACTAGCAAGAGACATAGAAACAGATTGTAAAAGCTTTTATAGGTATGTAAAAGGAAGAGATTAGCGAAACATGGGTCCCTTACAGGCAGAGACAGGAGAAATTATAATGAGGAATAAGGAAATGGCAGAGACATTAAACAAATACTTTGTATCTGTATTCATGGAAGACACAAAAAACATTCTAAAAATAGTGGGGAACCAAGGGTCTAGTGAGAATGAGGAACTTAAAGAATGTATATAAAGAAATAGTACTGGAGAAATTAATGGGACTAAAAGCCGACAAATCTCCATGACCTGATGGCCTACAGCCGAGGGAATTAAAGAGGTTGCTACAGAGATAGTGGATGCATTGGTTTTGATCTTCCAGAATTCCCTAGATTTGGAAAGGTCCCTGTGGATTGGAAGGTAGCAAATGTCACTCTGCTATTCAAGAAAGGAGGGAGAGAGAAAACAAGGAACTATAGACCAGTTAGCCTGACATCAGTAGTAGGGAAAATGATAAGCTATTATTAGGGATGTGGTAACAGGGCACTTAGAAAATAATAACATGATTGGGCAGAGTCGACACGGATTTATGTAAGGGAAATCATGTTTGACAAATCTGTTACGTTTTTTGAGGTTTTAACTAGCAGGGTAGATAAGGTGGAAGTAATGTATTTGGATTTGCAAAAAGCATTTGATAAAGTGCCACACAAGAGGTTATGACACAAAATTAGGGCTCATGGGATGGGGGTAATATACTAGCATGGACTGAGGATTGGTTAACGGACAGAAAATAGAGAGTAGGAATAAACGGGTAATTTTAGAAAACATAGAAAAATAGGAGCAGAAGTAGGCCATTCGGCCCACTCTGCCATTCAATATGATCATAGCTGATCCTCTATCTCAATACCATATTCCCGTTCTCTCCCCATACCCCTTGTTCGTATGGAAACACTCAGCTGGTCAGGCAGCATTTGCAGAGAGAGGAAGGTTGTCCAGAAACGTTAACTCTGTTTCTCTCGCCACAGATGCTGCCTGACTCGCTGAGTGCTTCCAGCAGTTTCCAGACTTCCAGCATTTTACTTCCTTGTCCCCTTTAAATGACCTTTCCCATCAACAAGGCAGCTCCGCATCATACTTCCGATCGACAGTTTGGATGGACGCACGGAGCTTGGAAGGAATACGGAAGAAACGTACGCTATAAATTAAATAACCCCAAACAAATGGCAAACAGTAACTGAACGACTGCACTGATTGAAATGCACAGGGAGGGTTGTATGTAGGGTCTTGTATTGGCAGCAAGTTCCGGAAACTTGTAAAAATGAGACAAGGTGCTGGCCACACAGAATAGGGCCAGGAGATAAAATGGCCAGTGGTCCATGCCGAGGGGCTGGTGCAATCCAGCACGGGTTATTTGGTTTAAAAATGTAACCAGTTGTGATCCATCTCACCCTGATCAACGTGATCACAACTGAAAATAAAACACCTGGAGTGAGGAGAGACAGGTCTGTCCATTACACCCAACGTTAGCCCATTCTTATCTCCCGCTCAAGGATCTGCTACCCACTTCCTGCAGTTTGGTCCGGAGGGTAGCATCAGTGGGTTTGTCTATCGCTCATTTTGGTCACAAGTCTCGCACTCCTGACGCTGCCAGACTGTAAGCTCAATGCTGGAACTCTCTCCCGCAAAAAGCTGTTGAGGGAAAAATTTAAACTTCAAAATGGAGAGCGATAGATTTTTGTTAGGCAAGGGTTTAAAGGGTTACAGAACCAAGGCGAGTAGATGCAGTTAAGATACAGATCAGTCATGATCTAACTGAATGGCCCTCTTCCTGTTCCTCAATGCAAGTGTTCTTATAGGGCTAAAATGATATCCTGTCTAAGTCGAGGTGAAGGTTTGCAGTCCTGGAGGCCGCAGTCAGTGGGACTGTTACAGGAATTGGACGTTAGCTCAGGATAAGAAAGGCCACCAACGGTTCGCTCTGTCCCTTGCCTTCTGACTTGCTCAACTATGAGCAAATGGCCACCACCCGGGGACGGGACGTTGATCCGGTCAGTCCTCCTTCCAAAAAAAATCCAATCACGGGTCCCCTCCCAAAATTTCGGCAACTGGTGAAGTGCACGGCAAGTTCTGCACGAGCTACACCTTTGAGCATTAAACCCCAGATTTAAACTAAATCCGCTGCACCGGGGGTTTGGTAGCAGCCAGCACTCATTCTAACCAGTGAAATCTAGCCACTGAGTAAACGTACAAACGGGTTCAGCCCACGCCATTATTTGCTGGTTTTTCTCACCAGCTCGTTTCATCATTTCCTTTTAACCACGTGTCACTTGGGAAACAAAAACAAAAACTGCTTTAAATAGAGAACTGCAGCTGGAATAAGCAAATGAGGGCTCGGGGGGGCGGGGGGGGGGGAAATAAGCCTTCGGTCCTACTGTGAACAGGCGCCCTGTCGCTCCCCGACACGCCACCCTCCCCCACCGTCCCAGCGGTTTTAACCCTTTGTACCGCACGATGGGTTTCCTGGCGGTTTCACAGGTAGAACAGCAGCTCAGAGAGCAGTGCAGCCGGCTCCTGGTGCAGAGACTGGCCACACAGCGAGGCCAGCTTGTGGGCGTATTTGCAGGGCGCTGGCACGCGGATCGTGCCCGACCAGTTCCAGTACAGGTGGCACAGCTTGAAGGTGAGCCTGCAACAGAAAAACAGATGGCAGGGTTTCGATTGGGATTAAGCGGGCGAGTGACCTGACTGTACCCAGCATGCACAGCCAAATGCGCCAAGAAATATAAAGACTTGCATTCCTATAGCGCCTTTCACGTCCTCCGGATGTCCCAAAGCGCTTTACAGCCAATGAAGTATTTTTTTTTGAAGTGTAGTCACTGTTGTAATGTAGGAAACGCAGCAGCCAATTTGCACACAGCAAGCTCCCACACACAGCAATGTGATAATGACCAGGTAATCTGTTTCTAAGGTGTTAGTCGAGGGATAAATATTGGGCAGGACACCGGGGAGAACTCCTCTGCTCTTCTTCGAATCGTGCTGTGGGAGTTTTTACATCCACGCGAGAGAACAGCACTTCCACCTCAACTGTACAACGGCTCCAGAAAAACAGCTGTGTGTAAAGCAAGCTAATCCCAATACTAGTGCCAGCTGTGGCTCAGTGGGTAGCACTCCCGCCTTTGAGTCAGAAGGTTATGGGTTCAAGTCCCACTTGAGACTTGAGCACATAATCCAGACTGACACTCTAGTGCAGTACTGAGGGAGCGCCGCACTGTCGGAGGGGCAGTACTGAGAGAGCATTGCACTGTCGGAGGGGCAGTATTGAGGGAGCGCCGCACTGTTGGAGGGGCAATACTGAGGGAGGGCCGCACTGTCGAAGGTGCCGTCTTTTGGACGAGACACTAAATCGAGGCCCCGGCAGCCTACTCAGGTGAGTAAAAGATTCTGTGGACGAGCAGGGAGTTCTCCCCGGTGTCTTGGCCAACATTTACCCCTCAACCACAGCACCGAAACAGAATATCTGGTCATTTATCTCATTTTGTCTGTAATGTGCTTTGGGATATCCTGAGGCTGTGAAAGGCGCTGTAGAAATCCAAGCTTGTTCTTTACTTGAAAGACAGACTTTCCTTCGCTACTTGTGGCTAGGAAACTTGACAACTATTGAGGGATACGGCGCTGCCCCTCAAACACACTTCAATATGCTGATGAGGGTTTGGCATGCGACAAAGCCGCTTGCAGCTGAAGTTGGGTCACTGGTGAGAGAAAGACCGACAGTGGCTATCGGTAAAAGTATTTAAAAGATAAAGAACGGGCAGCTGGGGGGGGGGAGGAAGTTATGGATAATTCACAAATAAATTGTTTAACAGAAATAGCACCCAGCTATTTCACCCTCCAAACGGATACAAATGGTTACATTTTATGGCCTATAGCTATTCCCCAAAACACATGCAGGAAATGGATGAGCTACATTACTGAAGGTTAGTCACCATTTGTCATTTTAAATACAGATGAACTAGTTAGTGCCCGATCTACATTTGCATTCCCCAGTTTTTGCGAAAATCTGCAATATACAATTGTGCAAATCCCATTAAAAATCTTACATTTGCACGCACCTCCCATCAAGAAAACCTTGCTTCCTGTTGCCTCATTTTTGTCTTAACTTTTCCCGTTTTATTCCCTGTGCCCACACTTAAAACAGCCTATGTAAACGTGTCACGCTGTAATTACACCTTCCTGCCAGTGATGGCGCTGCAGCGCTTCAGTTTTCCATCACCCAGCTCCTTGACCCAAAAAAATCCTTTGCTTCAACAAACTCGGCTTCCCAGATTTCCTTGAATTTTGCTATTTAATTATAAAAGGATCATAAAGATAAAGATAAGAATGTACGACTTTAAAATGGGGACTGAATGTGCACATATTTTATATCTATCTATAAATTGTTTAATAAATAACTCTGCGCACTGCGGTTCAACTAGCCCCAGCCCTCTAAACCTGCTTCACCAAAAGACTACTCTTGGCCTCGACTCTGTGACCGGAGATCGGCGTGTAGTTGATAAGCACAGGATTTGAGATGGTGTGGACACATGTGGAAAAGCTCCCATCCTCAAACTCGCGCCCCTTTTCCTTGATATGGGAAAATGTAAAGCTTATTTGTGTTTTCTATGCTGTGCTCTGTCCTGCCCGCCTTACCTCTGCATGTGGTCAGGGCTGAATTTCAGACTGTTGAATACGCAGATGTAGTGTGTCGGGATTCCACATCCCTGTCGAACGGTATGGGCCAACAGGAAGAAGTTGGTCCTTCAAAACAGGAAAAGCACAATGAGCATCGAGAGCAACGAAGCTCACATACACCCTGCTGCGTGCGTTTTATGTACAATGGAATGGGATGGGCAGTGAAGGATGGCTGATAGTACAAGAAGTGTACTGGTGATGAACAGCTTCCACACCGAGAGGCGCCAGCTCCCGGGGCTTCACCGACGCAGATCTAGAATCAGCGGTGAGATGTGAAGACCGTCCCCGATAACTGCTCTTTGGAACACTGACGGTCAGTTTATTGACGAGTGACTGCAGCTCACTGTTGTGTCGGTAACTTTCTACCTAGACACAATTTGGGACTCAGAACTCAGAGATTCAAACATGAAGTGCTTTATTGGAAGGAGAGGAAGTTCTGGCAAGTTCCGAACAAAGAGAGCTAAACTTAACCGAGAGAATACCCCAACCATTTATCTCCTGTGACAGCGCCACCACAGATGGGAGGAGAACACACAATACATAACACTCACCATTCCCTGTTGGTGATGGTGTGTTCTATCACAGTTCCAGGAGGCGGCACCTCTAGCCTCCCCGACCCCGCCTGTGTGTACAAGTTGGTGCTGACCCTTTTCTGCACCACAACCATCATCATCTTCGGGTGATAGTCGCTGAACACCTCGAAACACTTCATAAGCTGAGGAAGCTCGTAGTCTGCCACCGTGCTCAGCTGGCCATCGGACACTCCGTCCCGATACACGGCAATCTTCCCTGGGAGGCAGTGGTTTATCTGCACACAAAGCATGAAGATACACTGCGTCAGCGAAATCATTCCACATTCTGGAGATAAAAGCTCATCAGAATCTTCAACGCCTGCCTGGGAGAGGAGGACTAGACAAACTCAGCAGCACGTCAGCCCCCAGCCACTCTCCGCTCACTGCAGTCTGCCAAAGGCCATAAGCAGCTGTGAAATACAGAAACCTACTTCAAGCCAGGGCTACTCTCTGCTTATCATGTACAGTGCTCATGGTGAACACAACAACAACTTGCATTTATATAGTGCCTTTAATGTCGTAAAATGTCCCAAGGCGCTTCACAGGAGTATTTTATGACAAAAAAATGTGACACCGAGCCACATTAGGGCAGGTGGCCAAAAGCTTGGTCAAAGAGGTCGGTTTTAAGGAGTGTCTTAAAGGAGGAGAGAGAGGTAGCGAGGCGGAGAGGTTTAGGCAGGGAATTCCAGAGCTTAGGGTCCAGGCAACAGAAGGCACGGCCACCAAAGGTTGAGCAATTATAATCAGGGATGCTCAAGAGGGCAGAATTAGAGGAGCGCAGATATCTCGGGGGGGTTGTGGGGCTGAAGGAGATTACTGAGATAGGGAGGGGCGAGGGCCATGGAAGGATTTGAAAACAAGGATGAGAATTTTGAAATTGAGGCGCTGCTTAACCGGGAGCCAATGTAGGTCAGCGAGCACAGGGGAGATGGGCGAATGGGACTTGGTGCGAGTTAGGACACGGGCAGCCGAGTTTTGGATGACCTCAAGTTCACATAGGGTGGAATGTGGGAGGCCGGCCAGGAGTGTGTTGGAAAAGTCAAGTCTCGAGGTAGCAAAGACATGGATGAGGGTTTCAGCAGCGGATGAGCTGAGGCAAGGTGGAGACGGGCGATGTTACGGAGGTGGAAGTAGGCGGTCTTTGTTATGCTGCGGATATGTGGTCGGAAGCTCATTTCAGGGTTAAATATGACACCAAGGTTGCGAACAGTGTGGTTCAGCCTCAGACAGATGTTAGGGAGAGGGATGGAGTCAGCGGCTAGGGAACGGAGTTTGTGGCGGGAACTGAAAACTATGGCTTCGGACTTCCCAATATTTAATTGGAGAACATTTTTGCTCATCCAGAACTGGATATTGGACAAGCAGTCTGACAATTTAGGGTCGAGAGAGGCGGTGGTGAGGTAGAGCTGGGTGTCGTCAGCGTACATGTGGAAACTGACCCTGTGTTTTCGGATGATGTCGGCAAGGGGCAACATGTAGATGAGAAATAGGAGGGGGCCAAGGATAGATCCTTGGGGGACACCAGAGGTAACGATGCGGGAGTGGGAAGAGAAGCCGTTGCAGGTGATTCTCTGGTTACGATTAGATAGATAAGAATGGAACCAGGCGAGTGCAGCCCCACCCAGCTGGACGACGGTGGAGAGGCGTTGGAGGAGGATGGAGTAGTCAACCATGTCAAAGGCTGCAGACAAGTCAAGAAGGACGAGGAGGGATAGTTTACCTTTGTCACAGTCACAGAGGATGTCATTTGTGGCTTTGATGAGAGCCGCTTCGGTACTGTGGCAAGGGCGGAAACCTGATTGGAGGGATTCAAATTTGGAATTGCGGGAAAGATGGGCATGGATTAGGAAGGCGACAACACGTTCAAGGACTTGAGAGGAACGGGAGGTTGGAGATGGGGCGGTAGTTTGCAAGGACAGAGGGATCAAGGGTTGGTTTTTTTGAGGAGAGGTGATGACGGCAGATTTGAGGGAGAGGGGGACAGTACCTGTGGAGAGAGAACCATCAACAATATCAGCTAACAGGGGAGCCAGAAAAGGAAGTTGGGTGGTCAGCAGTTTGGTGGGAATAGGGTCGAGGGAGCAGGAGGTGGGTCTCATGGACAAGATGAGCGCAGGGAAGTCATGAGGGGAGATCGGAGAGAAACTGAAGATGTGAGTTCAGGGCTAGGGCAGGGGGGAACCTTAGAGGAAGTTTGGCCTGGTGGGCTAGGGGAAGGGAGGGAAGTGGCAGAGGCAGCTGAATGGATGGTCTCAATCTTAGAAAAAATCCATGAGCTCCTCACACTTGTTATCGGAGGTGAGGGTGGAGGAGACAGGGGAGAGGGGTTTAAGAAGACGGTTAGCAGTAGAGAATAGGAGCTGGAGAATAGAACACGTGAAAAAGAGAGAGAGAGAGAAAGAGAGGGGGTGGAGAAAGACACAAAGGCAGAATCCACCAATACAGACCAGCTTGTCTCCCTTCCCATCGTGTGGAAGAACCTTTCCTAAAGCACAGAAATACCGAAATGCACGCACAATATTGACTCGGAATTCCTTTGCTTACGGAAAAGCGGATTACTACCTCGTAATATTTCTTCAGGGATGCCACCATACAGATCTTTAAGCCATCGATGATTTCCTGATTGGGCATCTGAAACACCACCTTCGAGAACCACTTGGTCATTGTCCTGGGAGAAGGAACACAGCAGAGTGAGGCTAAAATCCCAGCCCCTTCACTTCAGCTTTCAATTCGATTCTGTGCTGTGATCTGCAGCAACGTGACTCCAGAATTATTCTGCTGTATACTCATGCTGCAGCACCTCGCAGTTGTGCTGAGAGGTGGTCCGGATAAAGCCCCGGCCCTTTCGCCCCCGGATCTCTAATGGTACAGCTTGGGGCATTGCTCCAGGGCCAGCCCAAATGGCAGAACAGGGTTACCAAGGGAATTAGAGAATGTGCCGCATGAGGTCGAAAGGTCAATCCACTAATCCCACATCTGGAGGGAAATGGGACCAGTGTTGGGAATGTGGGATTGCTGGCTTTACCCAACGTGGGAATGTGGGATTGCTGACTTTACCCAACATGGGAATGTGGGATTGCTGACTTTACCCAACATGGGAATGTGGGATTGCTGACTTTACCCAACAACGTGGGAATGTGGGATTGCTGACTTTACCCAACATGGGAATGTGGGATTGCTGACTTTAAACAACGTGGGAATGTGGGATTGCTGACTTTACCCAACGTGGGAATGTGGGATTGCTGACTTTACCCAACATGGGAATGTGGGATTGCTGACTTTACCCAACAACATGGGAATGTGGGATTGCTGACTTTACCCAACAACGTGGGAATGTGGGATTGCTGACTTTACCCAACAACATGGGAATGTGGGATTGCTGACTTTACCCAACATGGGAATGTGGGATTGCTGACTTTACCCAACATGGGAATGTGGGATTGCTGACTTTACCCAACAACAACGTGGGAATGTGGGATTGCTGACTTTACCCAACATGGGAATGTGGGATTGCTGACTTTACCCAACGTGGGAATGTGGGATTGCTGACTTTACCCAACGTGGGAATGTGGGATTGCTGACTTTACCCAACAACGTGGGAATGTGGGATTGCTGACTTTACCCAACATGGGAATGTGGGATTGCTGACTTTACCCAACATGGGAATGTGGGATTGCTGACTTTACCCAACAACGTGGGAATGTGGGATTGCTGACTTTACCCAACATGGGAATGTGGGATTGCTGACTTTACCCAACATGGGAATGTGGGATTGCTGACTTTACCCAACAACATGGGAATGTGGGATTGCTGACTTTACACAACATGGGAATGTGGGATTGCTGACTTTACCCAACGTGGGAATGTGGGATTGCTGACTTTACCCAACAACGTGGGAATGTGGGATTGCTGACTTTACCCAACAACATGGGAATGTGGGATTGCTGACTTTACCCAACAACATGGGAATGTGGGATTGCTGACTTTACCCAACGTGAGAATGTGGGATTGCTGACTTTACCCAACGTGGGAATGTGGGATTGCTGACTTTACCCAACATGGGAATGTGGGATTGCTGACTTTACCCAACGTGGGAATGTGGGATTGCTGACTTTACCCAACATGGGAATGTGGGATTGCTGACTTTACCCAACGTGGGAATGTGGGATTGCTGACTTTACCCAACAACGTGGGAATGTGGGATTGCTGACTTTACCCAACATGGGAATGTGGGATTGCTGACTTTACCCAACGTGGGAATGTGGGATTGCTGACTTTACCCAACAACATGGGAATGTGGGATTGCTGACTTTACCCAACAACATGGGAATGTGGGATTGCTGACTTTACCCAACATGGGAATGTGGGATTGCTGACTTTACCCAACAACGTGGGAATGTGGGATTGCTGACTTTACTCAACAACTAGCATTTATATAGTGCCTTTAAAGTTCTAAGGCGCTGAAAAAGTGTTAGTCTTGGATCAGTAGTAGAACTCTTGCCTTGGAGTCAGAAGGACATGGGTTCAAGCCCCACTTGCTCCAGTGCAATACTGAGGGAGTGCTGCACTGTCTGAGGTGCCATCTTTTGGATGAGACGTTAAACCGAGGCCCCGTCTGCCCCCTCAGGTGGATGTAAAAGATCCCACGGCTCAAAGAGCAGGGGAGTTCTCCCTGGTGCCCTGGCCAATATTTATCCCTCAATCAACGTCTAACACAGATGATCTAGTCATTGCTGCTTGTGAGATCTTGCTGTGCACCAACTGGCTGCCGCGTTTCCTACATTACAACAGTGGCCTTCGCTTCAAAATACTTCATTGGCTGTGAAATGCTTTGGGACGTCCTAAATGGCGCTATAGATATGCAAGACTTTCTTTTTCTTTAAGGGGAAGCTAGTAAGTACATGAGGGAGAAGGGAATAGAAGGCTATGCTGATAGACTGAGATGAAGAGGGGTGGGAGGAGGCTCGTGTGGAGCATAAGCACCGGCACAGAGTAGTTAGGCCGAATAACCTGTGCTGTAAATTGTCTGTAACTCTATATAATGTAATTGTTAGTCTAGCAGGGTTTGGAAACTATAAGCCTCTTACATCGCCAGTGCCACTACATCCAACCAGAACACAAAAGAGGAAAATGTACTGGCTCCATTAAGTGAAACACTAGCACGCAGATTCAAGGCACCGGTGGGCAAACACGACCCCCATCATGTTGATGGGAAGGGCCGGCCGGGGTGCGTCGCAATGGGATCACGTGCAGAGCTGGTCTCACCAATCCGTGGGCCAGCAGTACCGACGTTGTCACAGGCGCTATTACCCGGGTTGCTAATCCACAGGGAGATGGATTATACGTGTAAACTGGCGTATATAAATCCCTCTCCCACAACTCGCACTAGAACAGACGCAAGCCCCAGCCCTCGGCTTTTAGCTGCATAGGCTCAGTATTTCAATACACTGCTGTACGCATGAATTACCGTGCAGTTTCGTGCAGTGTCATAGCTGAGAATAAAATACCACATGTTGAACAACCATAAAGAATTCCAGTCATCCTGCTGGAATGCTGACTTACAGTAGCGGTTATGTAATGAGCCATTTACATTCAGACTGGGGCAACTGAAAACCAGTTCTACAGGTAAACCAAAATCTCCTAATCCTACCTGTTCTTGTGGGTCAGGAGGGCTGTGCGCTCAGCAGGGAGTTTGTGCACTCACTTACAACAACTTGTATTTACATAGCGCCTTTAGCATAGTTAAAGGTCCCAAGGCGCTTCACAGGAACGAATATCAAACAAACTTTGACACCGAGCCACATAAGTTGATATTAGGGCAGGCGACCAAAAGCTTGGTCAAAGAGGTCGGTTTTAAGGAACATCTTAAAGAGGAGCTTGAGTTAGAGAAGCGGAGAAATTTAGAGGGGGAATTCCAGAGCTGAGGGCCTCGGCAGCTGAAGGCACGGCCGCCAATGGTGGGCAATGAAAATCAGGGGATGCACAAGAGGCCAGAATTGGAGGAGTGCAGAGATCTTGTAGGGCTGGAGGAGATTAGAGAGATCAGGAGGGGCGAGGCCATGTTTTACACATGAAACTTCAACAAGTAAATATAAGATTAATTACCATGAATGCATGTGGTCTTTGGCTCAATTACTAGCAATGGCCAACGCTCTCACTAATCTCCAGTACTCTTTTGCGACATGAGGCCATTGGGTTTCTGTCTGTCACACACCCTGAGCACTGCTGCACTCCAGGTTTTTGTCCCGACATTGCCATGTTGCTGTTGTAGATCGAAGCACGTTCTGTAACAATAGCACCACTTTTCTTTCAGGAGTGAGGCCAGGAGGAAGGCGGAGAGGGGGGAGACCGAGGCGGAGAGGGGGGGAGGCCGAGGCTGAGAAGAACCTTGACAAGGTACAGACTTAGCGAACATAGCCTAGCGATCGAAAAAGGCAGACACAGGCAGACCAGGCTACCAAGAGAAGACAGGATATGCTCTCACTGCAGTCAGGGAGTAGTGGAGACAGAGATGCACTTCCTCACAGCCTGCGGAAAATATCAGGGCATCAGGGAGAATTTCTACCAAAAATTCTCACAAATATGCCCTGATTTCAGAAATCTGAATGACAACCAAAAACTCCCATTCCTACTGGGAGAGGAGAGAAGCTGTATAACACTGGCGGCACACTATGTTGCAGCTTGCCATGAACAGAGGGACAACCAGTAAACTAAGAAGAGAATATATATAAACAATGCGAATGTATATTTGTACACTCAGGGATATACCTGTTTATACACTGTATGAATAGAACTGCGTTTATGTGCTAAACCATAAATGTGTTTTGATGCTTTGGCAACATAAGATGTAACTTATCATGCCAATAAAACGATTTGAATTGTGAATTGGGAGACCGAGGCGGAGAGGGGGGAGACCGAGGCGGAGAGGGGGGAGGCCGAGGCGGAGAGGGGGGAGGCCGAGGCGGAGAGGGGGGTGGGGGGAGGAGAGAGACCGAGGCGGAGGGGGGGAGGCTGAGGCGGAGAGGCCAAGAGACCAAGGCGGGGGGGGGGGGGGGGGGGAGACCGAGGCGGAGGGGGCGGGGTGGCGACCGAGGCAGAGGGGGGGGAGAGACCGAGGCGGAGAGGGGGGGAGGCCGAGGCGGGGGGGAGACCGAGGCGGAGAGGGCGGGGTGGCCAAGGCGGAGGGGGGGGGGAGACCGAGGCGGAGAGGGAGGCAGAGACTGAGGGAGTTCACAATTTCCATCATGCCCCCATCTGATAAAGAGCCGCGAAGTTGAAAGTTGCTCTACAACATTTTCAAGACCAGCATTGTTCTGTAAATTTAGCAAGTCTAAATAAAAAGTCCTCCCGTATTGAGTCGCAGGGAGCTATGGGAGCACACAGCGTATTCACCTCTTACTGATCACATTACGGCTCTGAGCCCCTCATAAAAACAGCATGCGCTTTGACTTTAAATATTTTCGCAGCAACCTCCTCTCTTCTTCCTGGAAAATGCCGGGTGCAAATGTCTGTGACACAGCGACAGCGAGGCTGCCTGCCTGCAGGGAGCATGAGCAGACCAGTCCTCGCCTACTTCACGACCATCAGTAAATAGTGATCCCAAGCAGGAACCCTAGCCAGTCATAGCCTCCCCTAAACCAGGGAGTGACGAGGCCAGGCAGCCTCTGTACCGCCTGCCGGGTGAGATCAGCACAGGACTACAAGCGACCCTGGGCTCCACCTGGCTCGGCTGCAGAGCCACTGAGCGAGCGGCGTTTAAAGTGACGCAGTCGCAGCAGGCACAGAATGAACCCTCGGAGGGAAATACTGTTTTAGTGACGGCGCTGAAGAACTCAAATGACACGGAGCAGCAGCAGGGACTTACTTATTCAGGCTGGCAACGAATCCAACAACCGACTGCTTCCCCCTGACGGGATCATGGTATACGTCCATTCCGATCACCATCAGCTGCTTCTGAAACAGGGCAGACAGAGAGAGCTGAACACAGACTGACACACAAATAGACAACACAGTTATATTAATCTGAGCAAGGCCAAGGGATCTCCGTTACATAGAAACATAGAAGATAGGAGCAGGAGTAGGCCATTCGGCCCCTCGAGCCTGCTCCGCCATTCAATGAGATCATGGCTGATCCTCCAAATTCAGTACCCTGTCCCTGCCTTCTCCCCATATCCCTTGATCCTTTTAGCCTCAAGAAATATATCCAACTCTTTCTTGAATATATTTAATGAACTGGCCTCCACCGCCCTCTGTGGCAGAGAATTCCACAGGTTCACCACTCTCTGGGTGAAGAAATTCCTCCTCATTTCAGTCCTAAATGGCTTACCCCTTATCCTTAGACTATGACCCCTGGTTCTGGACTCCCCAGCCATCAGAAACATCCTTCCTGCATCTAGTCTGTCCAGGCCTGACAGAATTTTATAGGTTTCGATGAGATCCCCTCTCAATCTTCTAAACTCCAGCGAGTATAAGCCCAATCGACACAATCTCTCCTCATACTTCATTCCTGCCATCCCAGCTATCAGCCTGGTGAATCTTCGCTGCACTCCTTCCATGGCAAGAACGTCCTTCCTCAGGTAAGGCGACCAAAACTGCACACAATACTCAAGGTGCGGTCTCACCAAGGCCCTGTACAACTGTAGCAAGACATCCTTGTTCCTGCACTCGAACCCTCTTGCTACGAAGGCCAACATACCATTTGCCTTCTTAACCGCCTGCTGCACCTGCACGCTTACCTTCAGCGACTGGTGCACAAGAACACCCAGGTCTCTTTGCACTTCCCCTTCTCCCATTCTATTGCCATTCAAATAATAATCTGCCTTCCTGTTTTTGCCACCAAAGTGGATAACCTCACATTTATCCACATTATAGTGCATTTGCCATGTTTCTGCCCAATCACCCAACCTGTCCAAATCGTACTGGAGTTTCACGACATCCTCCTCGCAGCATACCCTCCCACCCAGCTTTGTGTCGTCTGCAAATTTGGAGATATTACATCCAATTCCCTCGTCCAGATCATTAATATATATTGTAATATTACACACTGGGTATGGACGTGACAGCGACTTGACAGAGATTAACATCGATCAGTCGATGGGGGAGGGCTACTCTTGACATTTGACTCGTTTAGATATCTCGCTGAGGAGGGTAACAGATGGATATCAGCAGAAGCTAGATAGAGTGTTGGGAGGGGCAGAGAGCGACGGTACAGTGAGTACTTAAACTCACTTTCGCGGGCTTTCTTTCAGAGGCTTACCAATCTCACAGACCGGTGGCGGCGTTCCGGAGCCACGTCGTGATTCAAAAAGTGACGCGGGCAAGAGGAAGCAGCTGATTGGGTGAGTACGGCCAGGTGGGTGAGTACGGCCAGGTGAGTATTTGTACTACTCTATAGTTTGACAGTTAAGATTAATAGTTTATAAAATTTAGACGGTCTTAATTTTTGTGGTTATAGTTTCTACGGTCTCTGTTGTGCATCGGGGAGTGCTAGTAACCAAGGGCCCTTGAGTATATCATTTAATTGTAGTGTAATTAGTGGTATTGATTTGATTTAAATTTAATTAAAGGGTAATTCATGGCAGGACAACTCGGCGCCGTGGTATGCTCCTCCTGCACTATGTGGGAAATCAGGGACACTTCCTGTGTCCCCGACGACCATGTGTGCGGGAAGTGTATCCAGCTGCAGCTACTGACAGACCGCATTGCGGCACTGGAGCTGCGAATGGATACATGCTAGAGCATTCGCGACGCTGAGGACATCGTGGATAGCACGTTTAGGGAGTTGGTCACACCGCAGGTAAAGGCTGCACAGGCAGGAAGGGAATGGGTGACCACCAGGCAGAGTAGTAGGCGCAGGCAGATAGTGCAGGTGTCCCCTGTGGCCATCCCCCTCTCAAACAGATATACCGCTTTGGATATTGTTGAGGGAGATGGCTTATCGGGGGAAGGCAGCAGCAGCCAACTTCCTGGCACTGTGGGTGGTTCTGCTGCACAGGGTGGGAGGAATAAGAGCAGGACAGCTATAGTGATAGGGGATTCTATTGTAAGGGGAATAGATAGGCGTTTCTGCAGCCGCAAACGAGACTCCAGGATGGTATGTTGCCTCCCTGGTGCAAGGGTCAAGGATGTCTCGGGGCGGCTGCAGAGCATTCTGGAGGGGGAGGGCGAACAGCCAGTTGTCGTGGTGCATATAGGCACCAACAATACAGGTAAAAACTGGGATGAGGTCCTAAAAGCTGAATATAGGGAGTTAGGAGGTAAATTAAAAACTAGGACCTCAAGGTAGTAATCCCTGGATTGCTACCAGTACCACGTGCTAGTCAGAGTAGAAATAGAAGGATATTTCAGATGAATACGTGGCTAGAGGAATGGTGCAAGGGGGAGGGATTCAAATTCCTGGGACATTGGAACCGGTTCTGGGGGAGGTGGGACCAGTACAAACTGGACGGTTTGCACTTGGGCGGGACCGGGACCGACGTCCTAGGGGGAGTGTTTGCTAGTGCTGTTGGGGAAGGTTTAAACTAAAATGGCAGGGGGTTGGGAACCTGTGCAGGGAGACAGAAGAAAGTGAAACAAAGATAGAAACAAAAGACAGGAAGGAGAAAAGCAATAGTGGCAGTCAGAGAAATCAAGGGTTTAAATCAAACATGGCCACAGTAAGTAATAATTCTAAAAGGTCTAAGAGTGTTAAAAAAAAAGCCTGAAGGCTTTGTGTCTTAATGCGAGGAGCATTCATAATAAGGTGGATGAATTAGCTGCACAATAGGTGTAAACGGATGATATGATTGGGATTACGGAAACATGACTCCAGGGTGACTAAGGCTGGGAACTCAACATCCAGGGGTATTCAATATTCAGGAAAGACAGGCAAAAAGGAAAAGGAGGTGGGGTAGCATTGCTGGTTAAAGATGAGATTAACACGATAGTAAGGAAGGATATTGGCTCTGATGATGTGGAATCTGTATGGGTAGAGCCGAGAAATACCACGGGGCAGAAAACATTAGTGGGAGTTGTATACAGACCCCCAAACAGTAATGCTGAGATTGGGGGTGGCATTAAACGGGAAATTAGAGACACGTGCAGTATCATGGGTGACTTTAATCTACATATAGATTGGGCTAACCAAATTAGTAACAATACTGTGGAGGAGGAATTCCTGGAGTGTATACGGGATGGTTTCCTGGACCAATATGTCAAGGAAACAACTAGAGATCAGGCCATCTTAGACTGGGTATTATGTAATGAGAAAGGATTAATTAGCAATGTTGTTGTGCAAGACCCCTTGGGGAAGAGCGATCATAATATGATAGAATTCTTCATTAAGATGGAGAGTGAAGTAGTTGACTCAGAGACTAGGGTTCTGAATTTAAATAAAGGAAACTACGATGGTATGAGGCGCGAGTTGGGCACGATGGATTGGAGAACATTACTTAAAGGGTTGAAGGTGCATAGGCAATGGCAAACATTTAAAGATCGCATGGATGAACTACAGAATTTGTTCATCCCTGTTTGGCATAAAAATAAAAAAAAGGTGACTCAACCGTGGCTAACAAGGGAAATCAGGGATAGCATAAGATCCAAGGAGGACATATAAATTGGCCAGAAAAAGCAGCAAACCTGAGGATTGGGAGCAGTTTAGGATTCAGCAAAGGAGGACAAAGGGATTAATTAAGAGGGGGAAAATAGACTATGAGAGAAAGCTTGCAGAGAACATAAAAACTGACTAAAATCTTCTATAGATATGTGAAGAGACAAAGATTGGTGAAGTCAAGCGTAGGTCCCTTGCAATCAGATTCAGGGGAATTTATAATGGGGAACAAAAAGATGGCAGACCAATTAAATACATACTTTGGTTCTGTCTTCACAAAGGAGGGCACAAATAACCTTCCAGAGATGTCGGGGAACATAGGGTCTAATGAGAGGGAGGAATTGAATGAAATCAGTATTTGTAGGGAAATGGTGTTAGGGAAATTGACGGCATTGAAAACCGATAAATCCCCAGGGCCTGATAATCTACATCCTAGGGTACTTAAGGAAGTGGCCCTAGAAATAGTAGATGCATTGCTGGTCATCTTCCAAATTTCTATAGACTCTGGAATAGTTCCCATGGATTGGAGGGTAGCTAATGTTACCCCACTATTTAAAAAAGGTGGTAGAGTGAAAATGGGGAATTATAGACTGGTAAGCCTGACATCGGTAGTGGGGAAAATGCTAGAGTCCATGATAAAAGATGTAATAGCAGAGCACTTGGAAAACAGTGACAGGATCAGACAAAGTCAACATGGATTTAGAAAAGGTAAATCGTGCTTGACTAATCTGCTGGAATTTTTTGAGGATGGAACTGGTAAAATAGATAAGGGAGAACCAGTGGATGTGGTGTATTTGGACTTTCAGAAGGCTTTTGATAAGGTCCCGCATAAGAGATTAGCATGTAATGGTAAGGCACATGGGATTGGGGGCAAGGTATTGACTTGGATAGAGAACTGGTTGGCAGACAGGAAACAAAGAGTTGGAATAAATGGGTCTTTTTCTGAGTGGTAGGCAGTGACTAATGGGGTATCACATGGATCGGTGCTGGGACCCCAGCTATTCACAATATATATATATATAAATGATCTAGACAAGGGAACTAGATGTAATATCTCCAAGTTTGCAGACGACACAAAGCTGGGTGGACGTGTGTGCTGTGAGGAGGATGCCGAGAAACTCCAGTATGATTTGGACAGGTTGGGTGATTGGGCAGATGCAGTATAATGTGGATAAATGCGAGGTTATCCACTTTGGTGGCAAAAACAAGGCAGCAGATTATCTGAACAGCAATAGATTGGGAGAAGGGGAAGTGCAACGAGACCTGGGTGTCCTTGTGCACCAGTTGCTGAAGGTAAGCATGCAGGTGCAGCAGGCGGTTAAGGAGGCAAATGGTATGTTGGCCTTCGTAGCGAGAGGATTCGAGTACAGGAGCAAGGATGTCTTGCTGCAGTTGTACAGGCCTTGGTGAGACCACACCTTGAGTATTGTGTGCAGTTTTGGTCGCCTTATCTGAGGAAGGATGTTCTTGCCATGGAGGGAGTGCAGCGAAGATTCACCAGACTGATACCTGGGATGGCAAGAATGACGTATGAGGAGAGATTGGGTCGATTGGGCTTATACTCGCTGGAGTTTAGAAGAATGAGAGGGGATCTCATTGAAACTTATAAAATTCTAACAGGACTAGACAGACTAGATGCAGGAAGGATGTTCCCGATGGCAGGGAGTCCAGAACCAGGGGTCACAGTCTAAAGATAAGGGGTAAGTCATTTAGGACAGAGATGAGGAGGAATTTCTTCACCCAGAGAGTGGTGAACCTGTGGGATTCACTACCACAGAAGGCAGTTGAGGCCAATTCATTAAATATATTCAAGAAGGAGTTAGATATATTTCTTAAGGCTAAAGGGATCAAGGGATATGGGGAGAAGGCAGGGACAGGGTACTGAATTTGGATGATCAGCCATGATCTCATTGAATGGCGGAGCAGGCTCAAGGGGCCGAATGGCCGACTCCTGCTCCTATCTTCTATGTTTCTGTAAGTTAGAGACAGAAAGGAATCGAAGCAGTCAGCTGTGGCTCACTGTCTCACATCGGAGTCAGAAGGTCGTGGCTTCAATACCCACTGCAGAGACTTGAGAACAAAAATCTAGGTTAATACTCCAGTGCAGTACTGAGGGAGCGCTGCGCTGTCGGAGAAGCTGTCTTTCAGATGAGACGTTAAATAGAAGCCCCGTCTACCCTCTCAGGTAAACGTAAAACGATCCCATGACCACTATTCGAAGAGGAGCAGGGGAGTTCTTCCAGGAGTCCTGGATAATATTTATCCCTCAACCAACATCACTAAAACATGATCTAGGCGTTGTTTGTGGGATTTGCTGTGCGCAAGTGGCTGCTGCGTTTCCTACATTACAACAGTGAGGTTCTGAAAGGCGTTATAGAAATAGAAGCTCTTGCTTTCTAACATACTGCGTGGGTTTACGTCACCTGAGCACATTGTAGTTAGAGAGCATCAGAGACAGGAGAACAATCCAACTATCACAGATGTGGCCTGTGATGGGGATGAAATTCTGCTGGGAGAGGAATGTAGCCAGAACAGCATTCCAGCAGCGAGCCTGAATTGGCAACACAAGGCATAATCGCAGTGTTAAGATATTTGAAGTAAATTGTACAAACAAGCAGCAATCAAATTGCAATAGGCCAGTGATTGAGGGAACAGCGGAAACCCCCGAATTGAGGTCAGTCATTGAAAGATTGCTGGAACTTGCATTTCTACAGCGCCTTTCATGACCTCAGGATGTTCCAAAGTGCTTCACATAGAAACATAGAAGATAGGAGCAGGAATAGGCCATTCGGCCCCTCAAGCCTGCTCCGCCATTCAATGAGATCATGGCTGATCATCCAAACTCAGTACCCTGTCCCTGCCTTCTCCCCATATCCCTAGATCCCTTTAGCCTTAAGAAATATATCCAACTCTTTCTTGAATATATGTAATGAATTGGCCTCTACTGCCTTCTGTGGTAGAGAATTCCACAGGTTCACCACTCTCTGGGTGAAGAAATTCCTCCTCATCTCTGTCCTAAATGGCTTACCCCTTATCCTTAGACTGTGACCCCTGGTTCTGGACTCCCCCGCCATCGGGAACATCCTTCCTGCATCTAGTCTTGTTAGAATTTTCTACGTTTCAATGAGATCCCCTCTCATTCTTCTAAACTCCAGTGAGTATAAGCCCAATCGACCCAATCTCTCCTCATACGTCATTCTTGCCATCCCAGGTATCAGCCTGGTGAATCTTCGCTGAACTCCTTCCACGGCAAAAACATCCTTCCTCAGATAAGGCGACCAAAACTGCACACAATACTCAAGATGTGGTCTCACCAAGGCCCTGTACAACTGCAGCAAGACATCCTTGTTCCTGTACTCAAACCCTCTCGCTATGAAGGCCAACATACCATTTGCCTTCTTAACCGCTGTGGTAAACCACTGTTATTGTTACACTGTTGTTATCACCTACACAAGGTTACCTCTTGCCTCGCACGCCGTTATACCTAGGCATACCTCAGCTGACTCCGCCCATGGCTCCGCCTGCTTGCCCAGGTATCAAGGTGATTGCTTGGCTAGTATTCTTCCTTGCTGGAACCGATCACCCACGAAGGGTGAGCTCTGTTATTTAGCCAATAAAAACCTATAGTTACTATCTTAACTCGTCGCTTTTCATGGAATGAATTGATAGGTATATCAATTTTATTGGCTAAATTTTGAAATGACTGACCAGCCCCAGCAGCCGACTTGGCTGCGAGCCCTCCGACCGCCGTACCTGGATCTAAATCCACAGGCAGCGAATTCAGCCCTCGACTTCGATCACTGGCTGAGCTGCTTTGAATCCTACCTGGTAGCCTCCGGCGTGCCATCGGAAGCCGACAAACTAAGAGTTCTGACCGCTCAGGTGAGCCCTAAAGTATTTGCACTCATCCAGGACCGTACTACATACGAGGAGGCCCTCGACCTGCTAAAAGAGCAGTACCGGAGCCCAGTAAATTCAATGTATGCCAGACATCTCCTAAGATCCCGCTCGCAACAGCCAGGAGAGTCTGTAGATGAATTTTTACGGGCGCTACAAACACTCGGCAGGGACTGTGACTTTAAAGCTGTATTGGCTGCACAACATGCTGAAGGAAATATCCGTGATGCCTTCGTGAAAGGCCTTCGGTCCGACTACTCACAGCAAAGACTGCTTGAATCAAAGGACCTCGACTTGAAAGCAGCTACAGCCCTCGCTCGCTCGCTCCCTGGAAGTGGCCCATCGGGACCTCGAGGCGTACTCCGGGTACAGTGCTGCGCGACCGTGGGACTCGGGCCGGACTCCGGCCGCAATACCCCTCGCACCGCCGCCCCTGGGACCTACTACGGCGTCGGTGTCCCGGAATCGATCGGGACCGCCATCCCCGGGACCTGCTGCGGCAGCGGAGCCCCGCGATCGGGCCGCCAGCTGCTATTTCTGTGGCCAGGCGAGACATCAAAGGGCGCGCTGCCCTGCAAGGAACGCGACCTGCTCCTGCTACAGAAAAAAAGGCCACTTCGCGAACGCCTGCAGAGGGAAAGCCGCAGACGCCAGCAGTGCCTCATGTGAGTTGTGGGGGCGGCCATCTTTGATCAAGGCCACAGGCGCCAGCAGTGCCTCGTGAGTCGTGGGGGCGGCCATCTTTGATCAAGGCCACAGACGCCAGCAGTGCCTCATGTGAGTCGTGGGGGCGGCCATCTTCTCCGCCATTTTGTTCGCCGCACTCGGCCGCCATGTTGTCTCCAGGCCCGACCACCGCCTCACCGGCCGACGACAGCAGCACACTCAGCCATACACTGGCCTCCGTCACGCTTGACCAAGCTCTCCCGCATCATCTGTCCAGGTCCATGATGGACATCGAGGTAAACGGCCACGCCACGACCTGCCTGTTCGACAGCGGGAGCACAGAGCATTTTATTCACCCAGACACGGTGCGCTGCTACTCCCTCACTGTCCGGCCAACGCGCCATCGGATCTCGATGGCGTCGAAGTCCCATTCAACAGACGTCAGCGGATACTGTGTGGTGACCCTGTCGGTTAGGGGCACGGAATATAAAAACTTTAAACTTCTCGTCCTGCCCCAGCTCTGCGCTGCCGTCCTACTAGGGCTGGATTTCCAATGCCACCTCCAAAGTGTCACTTTGGCATACGGTGGACCCCTCCCCCCACTCAGTCTACAACCAGCAGTTTTTAAACCGCCCGCCGCATACCACCTGCGGCCTCTCCACTCTCAAAGTCCCGCCCCCCTCCTTGTTCGCTAACCTCACCCGCGACTGTAAACCCGTCGCTGCCAAGAGCAGGCGGTACAGCGCCGGGGACAGAGCTTTTATTAGCTCTGAGGTGCAGCGTCTCCTGAAGGAGGGCATCATCAAGGGGAGCACCAGCCCCTGGCGTGCCCAGGTCGTAGTCGTTAAGACCGGCAATAAAAACCGCCTGGTCATCGACTACAGCCAAACCATAAACCGGTACACCCAGCTGGACGCATACCCCCTTCCCCGCATATCTGACATGGTCAACCAGATTGCACAGTACCGGGTATTCTCCACCATCGACCTTAAGTCGGCCTATCACCAACTCCCTATCCGCCCTGAGGACCGCCAGTATACCGCCTTCGAGGCGAATGGCCGCCTCTACCACTTCCTTAGGGTTCCCTTCGGCGTCACCAACGGGGTTTCGGTCTTCCAAAGGGAGATGGACCGGATGGTTGACCAGAACGCGCTGCAGGCCACGTTTCCTTATCTAGATAACGTCACCATCTGCGGCCACGACCAGCAGGACCACGATGTCAATCTGGAGAAATTGCTCCGTACGGCCCAACGGCTGAATCTCACTTACAATAAGGAGAAATGTATATTTAACACCTCGCGCCTTGCCATCCTCGGCTGCATAGTAGAGAACGGAGTCATCGGCCCCGACAGAATGCGCCCCCTCATGGAGCTTCCCCTTCCCCACTGTCAAAAGGCACTGAAGAGAACCCTGGGGCTCTTCGCTTACTATGCCCAATGGGTGCCCAATTATGCGGACAAAGCCAGACCCCTCATGAAGTCCACCTCCTTCCCCCTGACAGCAGAAGCATGCGCAGCCTTCTCCCTCATAAAAGGAGACATTGCGAAGGCCACAATGCACGCAGTGGATGAGTCCATCCCTTTCCAAGTGGAGAGCGATGCATCCGACTTCGCCCTAGCTGCAACCCTTAACCAGGCGGGGAGACCTGTGGCCTTCTTCTCAAGGACCCTCCAGGGCCCTGAGATCCGACACTCTTCTGTCGAGAAGGAGGCCCAGGCGATTGTGGAAGCGGTACGACGCTGGAGGCATTACCTGGCAGGCAAACGATTTACCCTCCTCACCGACCAGCGTTCGGTTGCTTTTATATTTAATAACAAGCTGAGGGGCAAAAATCAAGAACGACAAGATCTTGAGGTGGAGAATTGAGCTCTCCACCTACGAGTACGATATCTTGTACCGGCCTGGTAAACTCAATGAGCCCCCAGATGCTCTATCACGAGGTACATGCGCCAACGCGCAAGTTGATAGACTGCGGACCCTCCACAACGACCTCTGCCACCCCGGGGTCACTGGACTTTACCACTTCATTAAGGCCCGCAACCTGCCCTACTCCATCGAGGAGGTCAGGACCATGACCAGGAACTGCCAAGTCTGTGCCGAATGCAAACCGCATTTCTATAGGCCGGACAGAGCAAGCCTGATCAAGGCCACCCGCCCCTTCGAGCATCGATTTAAAGGGACCCCTCCCGTCCTCTGACCGTAATGTGTACTTCCTCAACATTATTGACGAGTACTCCCGTTTCCCCTTTGCCATCCCCTGCCCAGACATGACCAGTACCACGGTCATCAAATGCCTGAACGACCTCTTCGCCTTGTTCGGGTTCCCGAACTATATACATAGCAACCGGGGCTCATCCTTCATGAGCGAGGAACTTCGCCAGTTCCTGCTCGCGAGAGGTATTGCTGCGAGCAGGACCACCAGCTGCAACCCCCGGGGGAACGGCCAGGTGGAAAGAGAGAACGCGACAGTTTGGAAGGCCGTCCTCTTAGCCCTAAAGTCTAAGGGCCTCCCAACCTCTCGCTGGCAGGAAATCCTCCCGGCAGCGCTCCATTCCATCCGGTCACTGCTTTGTACTGCCATTAACGCCACCCCTCATGAGCAAATGTTCGTTTTCCCCAGGAAGTCGACTACGGGAACCTCGCTACCAACATGGCTGACTTCTCCGGGGCCCGTCCTGCTGCGGAAGCACGTGAGGACCCATAAAACGGACCCCCTGGTCGAGAGGGTGAACCTCCTGCACGCCAACCCCCAGTATGCCTATGTGGAATACCCAGACAGGCGGGAAGACACAGTCTCCTTGCGAGACCTCGCACCATCGGGCACCCCTGAGACACCACCGTTATCCCCCACCACTCCCCCAAATCCAGCTCCGGTAGGCGGCATGCCGGAACCCCAGGGGCCTTCGTCGACCACGCAGACACCAGCATTAACATCGGATACTGCACCACCGCCGCCGCTGCTGCGCTGGTCAGAAAGGCTTACGAGGCCTCCTGATAGGCTGACATACACGAACTAGTAGTACACTTCACCCCGCCGGACTCAATTTTAAACAAGGGGTGAATGTGGTAAACCACTGTTATTGTTACACTGTTGTTATCACCTACACAAGGTTACCTCTTGCCTCGCACGCCGTTATACCTAGGCATACCTCAGCTGACTCCGCCCATGGCTCCGCCTGCTTGCCCAGGTATAAAGGTGATTGCTTGGCTAGTATTCTTCCTTGCTGGAACCGATCACCCACGAGGGTGGGCTCTGTTATTTAGCCAATAAAAACCTATAGTTACTACCTTAACTCGTCGCTTTTCATGGAATGAATTGATAGGTATATCAACCGCCTGCTGCACCTGCATGCTTACCTTCAGCGACTGGTGCACAAGGACACCCAGGTCTCGTTGCACTTCCCCTTCTCCCAATCTATTGCCATTCAGATAATAATCTGCCTTCCTGTTTTTGCCACCAAAGTGGATAACCTCACATTTATCCATGTTATATTGCATCTGCCATGCTTCTGCCCAATCACCCAACCTGTCCAATCTTCACAGCCAATGAAGATCAGCCATGATCTTATTGAATGGCAGAGCAGGCTCGAAGGGCTGTTTGGCCGACTCCTGCTCCTAATTCTTATGTTCTCTTATATTCTTAAGTACTTTTGAAGTGCAGTCACTGTTATAATGTAGGAAACACGGCAGCAAATATGTGCACAAGAAGCTCCCACACAGCGCAGGTGAATGACCAGAGAACCTGCTTTTTGTGGTTCTAATTAAGTGATGCTAACAGTTCACTTTAAGACCGCACTAGCAACAGGACAAGTCTGCTTTGTATTATATAGAAGCCTGTCTAAGATAAAGGCTGTTGTTGTTCTTCTTAGGCAGTCCCTCGGAACCGAGGATGACTTGCTTCCACACTAAAAATGAGTTCTCAGGTGACTGAGGAGTCCAATGCGGGACCTACAGTCTCTGTCACAGGTGGGGCAGACGGGCGGGCGGGTGGGGTGCTTGGGTTGACGTGCGCTCCTTCCGCTTGCACCCAGCGAAGAGACTCGAGGTGATCGGCGCCTTCCCGGATGCTTCTCCTCCACTTTGAGCGATCTTGGGCCAGGGATTCCCAGGTGTCGGTGGGGATGCTGCACTTTCAAGGAGGCTTTGAGGGTGTCCTTTAAGTGTTTCCTCTGCCCGCCTGGGGCTCTCTTGCCGTGTCGGAGCTCCGAGTAGAGCGCTTGTTTTGAGAGTCTCGTATCGGGCATGCGGACAATGTGGTCTGTCCATCAGAGCTGATCGAGCGTGGTCAAAGCTTTGATGCTGGGAATGTTGGCCTGAGTGAGAACACAGACATTGGTGCGCCTATCCTGCCAATGGATTTGCAGGATCTTGCGGCGGCAGCGTTGGTGGTACCTCTCCAGTGCTTTGAGGTGCCTGCTGTATATGGTCCATGTCTGAGGCATACAGGAGGGCGGGAATCACTACTGTCTAAGATAGAGGCTATTAGCTTCTGAATGAAAGCATCATGTAAACCTCTGAACATTTGAACTGAAGCCGACCCTGACACCATCAGCGGGTTAATTATCCCCCTTGGCCTTAACGATGCTCCGATAAACAGACAAGGACTCTGGAAACCTCCAGACCCTGAGTGCGGAGAGAGTGGCTGCTCCCAGCTTCACAGGAAGGATGTGGACCATCTTATGGTAGTTCAGTGCCATCGTGTTACAGTGCAGTGACAGACTGGCATGCCCTTCATAGGGAGAAACCTCTTGGATAAACATCTTGGTTTAGCTACTGACTTGAGAAATTTAAAGTATTAATTTGCCCCTGAATCTCGGCATTTAATTGCGGGAAGAGGACAGGCTGCAGAATTGTTAGCTGCTAAATCAAATTTACAAGGCCACATAGCTGTGAAAGGAATGCATTCGGTGATAAGGGGACAACACTTTCAGTTAGCCCATTCATACCGTGAGACTGTTTGTTCTGTAACTTTCCTCTGGTATAATGATTTCATTAGCAAGAGTCTGTAGTTTCAGGCCTTAAATAGAATGGCAGTGAGCAGGCTAGTCGAGTGTCTCTACTCCCAGGATAAGAAAGCTGACAGCTACAGATAAGGTGCAACATCGGCTGGTGCCTCCCAGATTTAGTAACCGTCAATCTGTGCAGTTTGCAGACACAGCTTGTTAGATGAAGAATTTTACTATACAACTGTAATATTGCATTATACGAAGTGAATAATGTTTATTGTAGATTCTCTTGTAAAATAAATGTTTTGTACTTGTTTTAGCGTATGAATATTACTGTGGAATCTACATTTTAAAAATAAAGCCTGAGGGGTCTAATGTGTAGAGAGTTTCATTGAAGGTCTCGAACAAAAATCAGAAATGTAAGTAAATAATGCAACAGGGATAAATACTGGCCAGGACACCGGGAGGACTCCTTGTTCTTCTTCATAAAGGTGCCATGAGATCTTTTACATCTACACGTGGGGGGGGGGGGGGGGGCGTGCCTCGGTTTATGTCCCATCCGAAGGACGGCCCCTCCGACAGTGCAGCACTCCCTCAGTACTGCCCCTCCGACAGTGCAGCGCTCCCTCAGTACTGCCCCTCCGACAGTGAGGCACTCCCTCAGCACTGCCCCTCTGACAGTGCGGCACTCCCTCAGTACTGCCCCTCCGACAGTGCGGCGTTCCCTCAGTACTGTCCCTCCGACAGTGCAGCACTTCCTCAGTACTGCCACTCCGACAGTGCTGCTCTCCGAGTACTGACCCTCCGACAGTGCAGCACTCCCTCATAGAGTCTTAGAGTTATACAGCACAGAAAGAGGCCCTTCGGCCCATCGTGTCTGCGCCGGCCATCAAGCCCGGTCTATTCTAATCCCATTTTCCAGCACTTGGTCCGTAGCCTTGTATGCTATGGCGTTTCAAGTGCTCATCTAAATGCTTCTTGAATGTTGTGAGGGTTCCTGCCTCTACCACCCTTTCAGACAGTGAGTTCCAGATCCCAACCACCCTCTGGGTGAAAAAGTTCTTCCTCAAATCCCCTCTAAACCTCCTGCCCCTTACCTTGAAACGATACCCCCTGGTTATTGACCCCTCTACTAAGAGGAAATGTCCCTTTGTATCTACCCTATCTATAACCCTCATAATTTTGTACACCTCAATCAGGTCAGTACTGCCCCTCCGACAGTGCTGCGCTCCCTCAGTACTGCCCTGAAGCCTCGGCCTAGATCACGTGCTCGTGTCTTGGAGTGGAGGCTCGATTCCACGACCTTCTGGCTCAGAGGCGAGAGTGCTACCCACTGAGCCAAGCTGACACTTGCGGCGGTGTTTGTAGAAAGCTCTGGTGGCACTGGCACCACCTGTATTTAACTATCTGGCAATTAATGATCTCAGAGCCAAGGCCCACACACTCACCAGCGGGATGTCCACACCCCACAGCTCGCCACCCAATTTACAGTTGATCTGTAGCAGGATCTTTTGGCAGATGCTTCTCATCCGAGCAGTCTGAGAGACCGTCCTCACATTAATCACCTGGGGGGGAGCAAAATCAGTGCGACATTACTGATTAACATAGCGGTGCTATGGCCACTTCTCGTAAGCGTTATGAGGTGGATAGTCCATTCCTGCACTTTATAGGAATACCTGGACACATGATAAAGAGCAAAACCCGATGGAGGAATCCAAATATCCATTAGTTTAAATGGATGGAATCGGGCAGGCTCCCTACGGGTGTACACTTTGAATCCATTTATCCTCTGTAACCCCACTTGATCCCCTCACTGCCCCCGGCTTCCTTTAACTGTGAGTCCAAGAATTGATTGATTCATCTGTCCAAGTGCCCCTTTATATGTTGACATTATAGTTAGGCAGATGATAGAACGAGCGCAAGACAAAGCAAGCAGAATAAAACAAAAGCAAAATACTGCGGAGCCTGCAAATCTAGAATAGAACCAGAAAATGCAGGCGATGCTCAGGTCAGCAGCATCTGTTCAGATCAATGACCTTTCATCAGAACTGGAAAAATGATGAAAGGGTTCGATAGAGTGGAGGGAGAGCAACTTTTCCCACTTGTGGGCGAGTCCAGAACAAGGGGGCATTAAATAGAAGATAGCCACAGACAGATCAAATAAAGAATTTAGGAGGAATTCTTTACGCCGAGTGGTGAGAATGTGGAACTCGCTGCCACATGGAGTGGTTGAAGCAGAGAGCATTGACGCAGTTAAAAGACGGCTTTGATGCGTATGTGAGGGATAAGGGAGCAGGGTGTGAAAAGGTATTTAGAGTTGGAGGAGGCTCGTGTCAAATAAACACTGGCATAGACTAGTACGATAGAGGGTTTTGACCTGCAACGTTGACTCTATTTTTCTCTCTCCACGGATGTTGCCTGGCCTGCTGAGTTTTTCCAGCATTTTCTGTTGTTATACTGGCATAGACTAGTTGGGCTGAATGGCCTGTTTCTGTGCTGTAGATTCTATGTAATCCCTCTGGCAATACAGCCTAAGAACCTATTTGCTCACTTTACCATGATGTCCAAATCCCTCTCTGGTGCCCTGTCCATTTATTTTATATTAGCGTTGCACACCATCCTTACTCAATCACATGGCTTGCATTCAACCACATTAAATGACCTCGGCCCCTTGTCAACTCAGCTCCCCAGTCTGTCCGGATCCATCTACATTTGATCAGTCTGTATAGCTATTGCTCGCAGTCCCTTCCATTTTAGTAGGATGTGCAAGCTTGTATTGTTGCTATTTCCACTTCCCACTCATTTGAGTTACGGAACCAAGGTGGGTAAATGGAGTCGAGATAGAGATCAGCCGTGATCTAACTGAACGGCGAACAGGCTTAAGGGGCTGAATGGCCTCTTCCCCTTCCTATAAATGTGTTAAAAGCTGCAACGGCCCAACACTGATCCCCGGGGTACTGCACTTTAATGGACAAGTGCAGTCCAAATGACACCAGCGGGATTTCAAGGCTTCAGAAGATGCGTGAGGATAAGGACCTTTCTACCACCAGACTCTTCCTGTTGGCCATGAGCTGAACTCTTACCTGTGAGGCTACCGGAGATTGCACACAGCAGAGTTTCTTAATGGCGTGGTACAGGTCATCACGGTTACCAGTCACGATACACACCACAATCTTAACTGAACCCTATGAAGGTGAAACACAAGTGGAACACATTTAAACCTCAAACCGATGTGAAGTTGCACCGTGTCAACATTCAACCGACTTGTTCCATCTTTAATGAAGTTTTGTGCTCGATAAGGTGATGGACACCAGCACTGGGAACACTTTCCACACCCAGTGTCACCACTGAGCACTGCCATATCCAGTACCAGCACGGTAGATGCACAGTTAAGCTCCCTCTACTCAGCCCCAATTTGTGTTCACCCACGTGCCTTTATTGGAGCAGTTTGACATTTCATACGAACATACAAATTAGGAGTCGTCGGCCACTCGGCCCTTCGAGCCTGCTCCACCATTCAGTAAGATCATGGCTGATCTGATTACTCCACATTCCCGCCTACCCCCAATAACCTTTCACCCCCTTGCTTACCAAGAATCTATCGACCACTGCCTTAAAAATATTCAAAGACTCTGCTTCCACCGCCCTCTGAGGAAAAATGCCTCCTCATCTCTGTCTTTAATGGGCGATTTTATTTTTAAACAGTGACCCCTAGTTCTAGATTCTCCCACAAGAGGAAACATCCTCTCCACATCCACCCTGTCCAGACCCCTCAGGATCTTGTATGTTTCAATCAAGTCACCTCTTACTCTTCTAAACTCCAGCCGATACAAGCCTAGCCTGTCCAACCTTTCCTCATAAGACAACCCGCCCATTCCAGGTGTTAGTCTAGTAAACCTTCTCTGAACTGCTTCCAACACATTTACATCCTTCCTTAAATAAGGAGACCAATATTGTACACAGTACTCCAGATGTGGTCTCACCAATGCCCTCTATAACTGAAGCATAACCTCCCTACTTTTGTATTCAATTCCCCTCACAATAAACAATAACATTCTATTAGCTTTCCTAATTACTTGCTGTACCTGCATTGTAACCTTTTGCGATTCATGCACTAGGACATCCAGATCCCTCTGCATCTCAGAGCTCTGCAATCTCTCACCATTTAGATAATATGCTTCTTTTTTATTCTTCCTGCCAAAATGGACAACTTCACATTTTCCCACATTATACTCCATTTGCCAGATCTTTGCCCACTCACTTAAGTTATCTATATCCCTTTGTTGCCTCCTTATGTCCTCTTCACAATTTACTTTCCTACCTATCTTTGTGTCATCAGCAAATTTAGCAACCATACCTTCGGTCCCTTCATCCAAGTCATTTATATAAATTGTAAAAAGTTGAGGCCCCAGCACTGATCCCTGTGGCACACCACTCGTTACATCTTGCCAATCAGAAAATGACCCATTTATGCCTACTCTCTGTTTCCTGTTAGCTAGCCAATCTTCTATCCATGCCAATATGTTACCCTCTACACCATGAGCTTTTATTTTCCGCAATAACCTTTGATGTGGCACCTTATCAAATGCTTTCTGGAAATCTAAGTACAGTACATCCACTGGTTCCCCTTTATCCACAGCACATGTTACTTCCTCAAAGAACTCCAATAAATTGGTTAAACATGATTTCCCTTTCACAAAACCATGTTGACTCTGCCTGATTACTTTGAACTTTTCTAAGTGCCCTGCTGTAACGTCTTTAATAATAGCTTAACATCTATCCTAGGGAAGATGTTAGAAGCTAACTGGCCTGTAGTTTCCTGCTTTCTGTCTCCCTCCCTTTTTGAATAAAGGAGTTACATTCGCTATTTTCCAATCTAATGGAAACTTCCCCGAATTTAGGGAATTTTGGAAAATTAAAACCAACGCATCAACTATCGCACTAGCCACTTCTTTTAAGACCCTCGGATGAAGTCCATCAGGACCCGGGGACTTGTCAGCCCGCAGCTCCAACAATTTGCTCAGTACCACTTCCCTGGTGATTGTAATTTTCTTGCGTTCCTCCCTCCCTTCCATTTCCTGATTTACAGCTATTTCTGGGATGTTACTTGTATCCTCTATAGTGAAGACCGATGCAAAATACCTGTTCAATTCAACTGCCATCTCCTTATTTTCCATTAATTCCCCAGACTCACTTTCTATAGGATCAACGCTCACTTTGTTAACTCTTTTTAAAATATCTATAGAAACTCTTACTATGTTTTTATATTTCTAGCTAGCTTTCTCTCATACTCTAATTTTTCTCTCATTAATCTTTTAGTCATTCTTTGCTGTTTTTTATATTCTGTCCAATTTTCTGACCTGCCACCCATCTTTGCGCAATTATATGCTTTTTCTTTAAGTTTGATACTATCTTTAACTTTTTTAGTTAACCACGGATGGTGGGTCCTCCCCTTGGAATGTTTCTTTCTTGTTGGAATGTATATATTCTGTGTATTTTGAAATATCCCCTTAAATGTCTGCCACTATAACTCTATTGACCTATCCCTTAACCTAATTTGCCAGTTCACTTTAGCTAGCTCTGCTTTCATGCCCTCATAATTGCCCCTATTTAAGTTTAAAATACTAGTCTTGGACCCACTCTCCTCTCTCTCAAACTGAATGTAAAATTCAATCATATTATGATCGCTGCTACCTAGGGGCGCCTTCACTATGAGGTCACTAATTAATCCTATCTCGTTGCACAATACCAGGTCGAGTATAGCCTGCTCTCTGGTTGGCTCCAGAACGTGTTGTAAGAAACTATCCCGAAAACATTCCATAAACTCCTCATCTAGGCTACCTTTGCCCATCTGATTTTTCGAGTCTATATGCAAATTAAAATCCCCCACGATTATTGCCGTACCCTTTTGACAAGCTCCCATTATTTCTTCCTTCATACTCCATCTTACCATGTGGTTACTGTTAGGGGCCTGCACACCACTCCCACAAGTGACTTCTTGCCTTTATTATTTCTCATCGCGCAAACGCAACAGCCAATTTGTGTACAGCAAGGCATCACAAACAGCAATGAGACAAATGTCCGGCGAATCTATTTTGGTGGTTGAGGGATAAACTGGGAGAATCCGGTGATGGATCTTTTACATCCACCTGAGGGGACAGACAGAGCCCCGGTTTAACGTCCGTTCTGAAAGACGGCGCCTCCATGAAGCTGCCTTGTTTTTTTAATGTCTTAAAAGAAGCAACCAGAAAGAGGGAGATCAGCAACATAGCACGTGAGGAGCCGAGAAGGCAAATAAGCACCCTGGCCGCTCTGAGGCGGCCCTGGCGAGCTCCAGAGCTGCGTCAGCACACTGTCCGACACGACTGCATACATCGAACACAATTATACACTACACACATCAGTGGGTTTTCATTTTGAAAACTACATTTGTTCCAACTGAGATGCAAAAGTGCAACCTGTAACGTACGTTGCTCTCCAGGTGCGACTGCAGAGTTCTGACGTAGGTCTGGGTGCGATCGTCCTTCAGCTCAACATACGCAGGCTGCTGGAAGGTAATTCCGATGGGCTCGGCCACCTTCGACATGACGTCGACCAGGTCCTTGGCATGTGTCGCACTGTGTTTGGTGTAAAAGAGAGCCCAGCATTGCACTGGGACCTGTGCTCAAAGCAAAAATTCAACACCATTACAAGCATTCTGAAAGAAAACTCATTCCTTTTTGCCCTTCTATATTCCAAGTACACTTTTAAATGGTTACAATCCCTGTCGCAAAAGTTACTTATGGCAACGCTCTAATAACCTGCTGTGTGGGGAAAAAAATCCTTCTGGTTTCCCCCTTTGCTCTCGTTTCACTACTTGTTGCGTTAGCCGTGGCTCTGTGGGTAGCACTCCCGCCCGAGCCCCACTCCAGAGAAATGAGCACAAAAATCTAGGCCGACACCAGTGCAGTACTGAGGGAGCGCCGCACTGTCGGAGGGGCAGTACTGAGGGAGCGCCGCACTGTCAGAGGGGCAGTACTGAGGGAGTGCTGCACTGTCAGAGGGGCAGTACTGAGGGAGTGCTGCACTGTCGGAGGGTCAGTACTGAGGGAGCGTCGCACTGTCGGAGGGGCAGTACTGAGGGAGTGCCGCACTGTCGGAGGGTCAGTACTGAGGGAGCGTCGCACTGTCGGAGGGGCAGTACTGAGGGAGTGCCGCACTGTCGGAGGGGCAGTACTGAGGGAGCGCCGCACTGTCGGAGGGGCAGTACTGAGGGAGTGCCGCACTGTCGGAGGGGCAGTACTGAGGGAGCGCCGCACTGTCGGAGGGGCAGTACTGAGGGAGCGCCGCACTGTCGGAGGGGCAGTACTGAGGGAGTGCCGCACTGTCGGAGGGGCAGTACTGAGGGAGTGCCGCACTGTCGGAGGGGCAGTACTGAGGGAGCGCCGCACTGTTGGAGGGGCCGTCTTTCAGATGAGATTTTAAACTGAGGCTCTGAGATGTTAAACTATGTCAACATTCATGATTACATTGATAGATAGTTGAAGGAAAAAGGGGATGAAGGGATTTATAAATGGAATTAGGGCTAATTGCATGCGTGGAGCAGAAATGCCGACATGAACTGGTTGCCCATTGGCCTGTTTCCGTGTTGTGACTTCTACATACTCGATAACTGAACTGAATTCATCAATAAATCTTTGCTTAAGTCTGGCCTATCACTGTGAAACAAAGAGAGAACCGCTCAGCCTGTGTAACAGTCAGAGGGCTGCGTCCATCCCCTGTAGTGCTTACCGTCGAGATCGCTTTCTCCCGCGCAACCTCTCTCGACCAGTTAACGTCAGCCCCGCTAGGAAATGACTTGTGTCGTAGGATGATCTTCTCAGGAGGTAGGACTCTTCCCTCCGTCTGTCCAGAGAATTCAGCCAAGAGAAAAAAATGCAAAGGATTAAATTACTGCAATCATTGAGTCAGACGTACTATGAGGGTATACTATCTTCAGCGCCGAGGAGGAGCTAACCGGTGGCTTGTTTTCGATAAATATTCACTCTTTCTCCCTCCCAAAAAAAGTCCCATTTCTTCCAGTTCTATCACCTTCTTTCCCAAAAGGTGTCAGCTGTGGCTCAGTGGGTACGACGCTCACCTCCGAACCAGAAGGTCGTGGGTTCAAGTCCCACGCTAAAGACTTAAGCACATAATTCAGGCCGACACTCCCAGAGTGCTGCACTGTCAGAGGTGCCATCTTTCGGATGAGACGTTAAGCCGAGGCCCTGTCTGCCCTCTGAGGTGGACATAAGACTCCATGGCACCCTTTCGCAGCAGAGCAGGGGCGTTATTCCCAGTGTCCTGGCCAACATCACTAAAACAGAAAATCTGATCATTATCCAATTGCTGTTTGTGGGAGCTTGCTGTGCGCAAATTATCTGCCGCGTTTCCTACAACAGTGACTACACTTCAAAAGTAGTTAATTGGCTGTAAAGCGCTTTGGGACATCCTGGGGTCGTGAAGAGCGCTGTAGAAATGCCAATCTTTTCTTTCTTGGATCTCTCTAAACCACGCGCCATTCCTCACCCATTGCAGCGGGACAGGTAACCTGCTGCCAGACTCCACCATGGCCAGCCTGAAGCAGCTGGCAGAAGTTGATGGCTGGCTCGCTACCATCCCCTTGCTCACGTGGCTAACTACCAAACTCACACCGGGGAGAATCAGCAACTCCACACCCAGTTGCTTTTCAGCATCACACAATGGAGCGCCAAGGACTCTCTACACCCTGTGCGAGAACGCCTCAGGAGATGGGCTCTTGGATTTCCCCTTCGCCACGTGGGGGATGTGCCCAGCCTGTGCTTGTGACATCCCCCTCCCACCCCAAGGTCTCAGATCGGGAAGCTGCCTCCCTACAGGGCGAAGCACGAATTCCCACCTTATAAATGTCATCATCTATGACAAGCCCCCACAGCGCCAGCTCCTCCCGGGCTGTGGCGTTTTTCTTGATGTTGTTCAGGAGTTTTTTCAAAGCCAGATGGCGCTGCTCTGGATTCAGGTTGACCTCCACAGACAGGTCCTGCAAGATCAAACAAAATCCAGAAATCAGAACCACCACTAGAAGCAGAGTTATATTCTCTGGTGCCCGCCAGCCGTGGCTCAGTGGGCAGCACTCTCGCCTCCGAGTCAGAAGGTCGTAGGTTCAAGCCCCACTCCAGAGACTTGAACACACAATCCAGGCCGATACTCCCGGTGCAGTACTGAGGGAGTGCTGCACTGTCGGTGGTGCCGCCTTTCGGATGAGACATTAAACTGAGGCCCCGTCTGCGCTCTCTCTCAGGTGGACGTAAAAGATCTTACAGCCACAATTTCGAAGAAGAGCAGGGGAGTTCTGCCCGGTGTCCTGGCTAATATTTATCCCTCAAACAGATTATCTGGTCATCATCACATTGCTGTTTGCTGGACCTTGCTGTGACTACACTTCAAAAGTAGTTAATTGGCTGTGAAGCGCTTTGGGACGTCCTGAGATAGTGAAAGGTGCTATATAAATGCAAGTCTTTCTGAAAGATCTCATAAGGACCAGCTGCTGCCATCAGGGGTAAATTTAAGCTGTTGTGGATTGGAATAATCACGGCTTACCACTGGGTAGTAAACATGCCAAGAAACAGTCGGAAGAGTCCGTGCAGTCTGACAGTCAGAGTATCTGCCATAGACACCGTCTCGGGATCAATAGCCTGGCTTACTCGTGAAAGCAGGTCAAGTCTTACTTTTATTTGACTCTCACTGCCCGATATCTATTTTTCCGATAACATAACCTGGGGATGTAACATTAGCATCCCCATGCGACCCAGAACAGATCGTGTCTTTCGCACAAGCATTTCTCCAATCTCTTCAGTTGAAGAGAGGGTGATAGACACATTAAGCTGCTTTAATACACAGTAAGGTGAACACACAGCAACAGTTCTGATCAGATTCACCTTGGTGCAATTGATGAAGCTTATGTTCACATACTGATATAAAAACAATGAATGCGCTACAGTACCCCACTTTGGTGGGTTCTCAGAGTTGACTCAAACAGAAAAATTCCTGTGCAGTCTGTCCTACATCCTAGGGCAGTATCTCCTCTCCCCGCAGTGTCTTGGTTTTCTTCGCCTGCTTTTTGCTGCCTGCACAGCATCCCGTTACCCTGAAAGCCCTTTTCTATTTAACGGACAACACAATATTCCCTTTAAGCTGCGTGCGTGCGCACAGCAATCTTGAAGATACGGCGCAGGCCGCTCACAAGCTCTCAATGTGCGTCCGGCAAAATATTTAAAGGCACTGCCGCACATAACGAAGACATTTTAGAGCGAACACTGGCTCGGGGTGATTTTTCCGATTACCTGGAGCAGCTAATGAATTGCCTGTTGCCAAGTCCCTGAGGAGAACACCTTCTAATTAACCACCTTCCCAGGAGCCTTCCCCCCCCACCTTGTGAAAGCACACTTGGGCTTAAAAAATTCCAATGCAACTCATTTTCAATTACTCTCTGGAAAAATGTCACATCCTGAAAGGTGAGAACTGCTTTCCATTTTCCCCTAGGGCCACACTTTGTGCAGGTCATGTTACAACCACTTTGTCTAAGAGGGCTAGTTTTACAATGACTGAAGGGTCGAACTCCATTCTCATTATTAATGCGATTTCTACCGGTGTTCTCTGATAAATTAATTCTCGAGGCTTGGGCATGTTGGCAAGGCTGACATTTATTGCCCATCCCTAGTTACCCTCAAGAAGTGCTGATACAACTGAGTGACTTGCTGGGCCACTTCAGAGGGCAGTTAAAAGTCAACCACGTTGGTGTGGGTCTGGAGTCACATTTAAAAAAAATTAGTTTATGGGATGTGGGCGTTGCTGGTGAGCCGCCTTCTTGAACCGTTGCAGTCCGTGTGGTGAAGGTGCTCTCACAGTGTTGTTAGGGAGGGAGTTCCAGGATTTTGACCCAGCGACGATGAAGGATCGGTGATATACTTCTAAGTCAGGATGGTGTGAGACCTGGAGGGGAACTTGGAGGTGGTGGTGTTCCTATGCGCCTGCTGCCCTTGTCCTTCTAGGTAGTAGAGGTTGCGGGTTTGGGAGGTGCTGCCGAAGAAGCCTTGGCGAGTTGCTGCAGTGCATCTTCTAGATGGTACACACTGCAGCCACGGTGCGCCAGTGGTGGAGGGAGTGAATGTTTAAGGTGGTGGATGGGGTGTCAATCAAGCGGGCTGCTTTGTCCTGGATGGTGTCGAGCTTCTTGAGTGTTGTTGGAGCTGCACTCATCCAGGCAAGTGGAGAGTATTCCATCACACTCCTTACTTGTGCCTTGGAGATAGTGGAAAGGCTTTGGGGAGTCGGGAGGTGAGACACTCGCCGCAGAATACCTAACCTCTGACCTGCTCTTGTTGCCACAGTGTTTATGTGGCTGGTCCAGTTAAGTTTCTGGTCAATGGTGATCCCCAGAATATTGATGCTGGGAGATTCGGCGATGGTAATGCTGTTGAATGTCCAGGGGCGGCAGTTAGACTCTTGCTTGTTGGAGATAGTCATTGCCTGGCACTTCTGTGGCGCGAATGTTACCTGCCATTTATCAGCCCAAGCTTGAACGTCGTCCCAAACCCGCAACCTCCACCACCTAGAAGGACAAGGGCAGCAGGCGCATGGGAACACCAACAAGTTCCCCTCCAAGTTACACACCATCCTGACTTGGAAGTATATCGGCCATTCCCTGATCGTCGCTGGGTCAAAATCCTGGAACTCCCTCCCTAACAGCGCTGTGGGAGCACCTTCACCACACGGACTGCAGCGGTTCAAGAAGGCGACTCACCACCACCTTCTCAAGGGCAATTAGGGATGGGCAATAAATGCTGGCTTAGCCAGCGACACCCACATCCCAGGAATTGATTTTTTTAAAACATAACCACGACGCAACCGAACCCCCAATTTTGGGGCTGGTATTCAGTGATTCCACCAATTTTCACCATAAATTGGTGGACATGCTGAATACTCAACCCCTGCCTCTAAAGGCCTCTTTTGTTGAATCCTTCTCTAGTTTATCAATACTGCTATGGTCAGTGCTCCCTGGACCTTCCCCTGATGTCTAAGCTATAAATACACCCTCCTACGGCATTTCTTGCATCTGTAATGTGTTGAAATCAAGACACCACGTCTCCGACTCTTCCATATGGCCTCAGGATTGAGAGACTCCTTCTCTTCCTCAGTCTTCCCTCCCTCCTATAAATGGACGGGCTTTGCATCTTAAGTGTGATATCATCCAACCCACCATCTTCTTGACTCATCTAATCAACCTGGTGGCGTCCTGCAGAACAGGGGCGAGTGCTTCATTTAGGTTAAGGGGAGATTTAATAGAGTTGTTCAAAATTATGAGGGGTTCTGATAGAGTGGATCGGGAGAAACCGTTTCCAGTGGCAGGAGAATCAGTAACCAGAAGACACAGATTTAAGATAATTGGCAAAAGAACCAGCGGGCAAATGAGGAGAATGTTTTTTACGCAGCGAGTTGTTGTGATCTGGAACGCGCTGCTTGAAAGGGCGGTGGAAGCAGATTCACTAATAACTTTCAAAAGGGAATTGGAGAAATACTTGAAAAGGAGAAAAAGAGGGCGATGGGGAAAGAGCAGGGGAGTGGGATTAATTGCAGAGCTCTACCAAAGAGCCGGCACAGGCACGATGGGCTGAATGGCCTCCTTCTGTGTTGTGTGATTCTATGATAAAGAAAAAGTTGACATCACTATTGCTGCAAACAAACTCTGCTGAGCCAAACATCAGGCATCTGCCCACAGTGGCCAATGGCACTGGTTAGACAGCATTCTCTGAGCCAAACATCAGGCATCTGCCCACAGTGGCCAACGGCACTGGTTAGACAGCATTCTCTGAGCCAAACATCAGGCATCTGCCCACGGTGACCAACGGCACTGGTTAGACAGCATTCTCTGAGCCAAACATCAGGCATCTGCCCACAGTGGCCAACGGCACTGGTTAGACAGCATTCTCTTCCAGGCACAAAGATACATTTGAAGAAGCGTTGAAAGTGAAGTGGAAGAAAATCAGCAGAACCACTACTTGCCCTCATTGCGCGGAAATCCTTCCTCATCTGATCGGGTATCCCAGTCATGAAGGACAGCTCGGGCACGAGAAGGATTTCATTGTGGATAATCTAACAAAAAATGGACAACGGCTAAATTTTAAAAATCGGCCTTGGTATTGAGACCAGCTTACCCACAGAAAATAAACAGTCTCTAGTCCTACACTAAGTGGGCGATTCCATTCCGGCCTACACTTCCGAACCAGCACTGTACAACAGGCAAACACCGTATCTTGATGGCAATACGTGAGGCACAAACACGAATCCCAACACACGTCATACAACACACTCCAGAAAGGATATCACGACCTTGGAGAGGGTGCAGAGAAGATTTACTAGAATGGTTCCAGGAGAGACTAGAGAAGCTGGGATTGTTCTCTGTAGAGCAGAGGTGGTTAAAGGGTGATTTAATACAGGCGCTTGAAATAATGAATGGCTTTGATAGTAGATGGGGAGAAACTATGTCCAGTGGCAGGAGGGTCGGACACCAGAGGACAGAGATTTATGATAATTAGCGAAAGAACCCGAGGGGAGATGAGGAGAATGTTTTTTACACAGCGAGTTGTTGTGATCTGGAATGCGCTGCCTGAAAGGGCGGTGGAAACAGATTCAAGAGTAACTTTCAAAAGGGAATTGGATAAATACTTGAAGTGGAGAAAATTTGCGGGGATACGGGGAACGAGCAGGGGAGTGGGATTAATTGGAGAGCGCTTTCAAAGACCCTATGATTCTATGTCGCACCTGTCCCTGTGGTCCAAGCTTCTGCTTGGGTCGATGTACGAGGAGAGGCTGCTGCAGATCCTGGATGCTAATCCCATAGGTTTTGCTGCAATAGTAAATTCAACAAGTCAATGACAGCAGCTTAACCCCACTAAAGCGCAGTGTGAGACACCACACCACTACTTCACAGGAGGAGATTGCGACTATCACTCCATATTCTGGTAACTAAACACCTGCTGACCTGTAATAGTCACAAAAGGTAATGTCCTTCCCATCGGCCATCTGGAAGGAGCTCGATGGAGCCTTGTCCCAGTCAATGTCATCAATACGGTAGGTGCGATTGTTGTATTTGGTCATTATGATGCTGCCTACCAACTGCTTCATACAGTCATCCTGGAAGTTCTCACTGCTCTTCTGGTATATAGCCTGCCTGCAAAGAAAGGCATCACACGGGGTAGAACACGCTGGCGTGAACAGGAGCAAATAGAACTCAACAAGAATGTGGAACTCGCTACCACAAGGAGTGGTTGAGGTGAACAGCATAGATGCATTTAAGGGGAAGGATAAGTACATGAGGGAGAAAGGAATAGAAGGGCATGCTGATCGGATGAGATGAAGAGGGGTGGGAGGAGGCTCGTGTGCAGCATAAACACCGGCACGGACCAGTTGAGCCGAACAGCCTGTTTCTGTGCTGTAAATACTAGGCCGGAGGGGAGTCTACACATTACACAGAGTTTGCAACAAGGAGGGTGGAATAAGAAACCAGGAAGGAACTAGGCAAGATTCCGGTCAACAAATGGGACTCAGGGTTATTAGAAACACAATACTGGGGATATGTGGGCCAGATGGGCTGAAGGGCCTCTCCTGCCCAAAACTGTTACTGTGTTACTAACCCAGCATCATTACAATGGACAATCTCCAAGGAGCAAACACAAAGCTACCACCAGAAAACAGCACAGGAGGCGGCCATTCAGCCCCTCGGGCCTGCTCTGCCATACAATTAGACCATGGATGATCTGTACCTCAACTCCATTTGCCCGCCGTTGCTCCATATCCCTCGATACCCTTGCCCAACAAAAATCTACCGATCTCAGGCTTGAAAGCCCCAATTAACCCCCAGCATCCACGGTCTTTTAGGAGACAGTTCCAGATTTCCACTACCTTTGTGTGCAAAAGTGCTTCCTGATTTCACTCCTGAACAACCGAGCTCTAATTTTAAGATCATGTCCCCTTGTTCTCGATTCCTCACCAGAGAAAATAGTTTCTCTCCATCTACCCTAGCAAATACTTTTAACATTTTAAACACCTCGATCAGATCACCCCTCAATCTTCTATACTCAAGAGAATACAAGACCAAGGTCATGTAACCTGTCCTCATAATTTAACCCTCTAAGGAACAATGGATTCAAGGCTGAAACCAGTGGCAGTGGAATAGAGAAAACAAAAATACCATAAATCTACCAATCTTCAGACTGGTGCAGGAGTAATTCAGAATCTAAAGTATGCTGGCGGAATCTCCGCCCCTGGGATCATGCGTTCAATGCTGCCCGCCTGCTTACCCAGGGTTCATGAGTACAGCGAGTCAGGAAAGTAAACACTTCAGGAAGGAAGATTCACCTAGAGTTTAAGCACAGCTTGTCTTTTGAAAGTACAGTGGGTTACTAGATCAGGAGATGATAAACCAATTTATAAAGACCACATCTCGGAGGAACAAAGAGGAATGAGTTAAATATGCAGGAACTTAAACCGATACTCACATAACATTGATGACGGAATCATTACGGACTACTTTATGGGACACATCAACCAGTAACATCAATCCTCCATCAGTCCTTCGTATGCTTGCTGAGTATCCTGGCCATATCTGCAGCCTGCACAACAGAAACTCCCCTTAGAAACACAAAACTGAAAATTGTCCTTGGCTGAGACAACCTGGCAAGTGCACATTTGTTGCCCGTTTCTAGTTGCCTGTTTTCTCGTGATTGGCAGGTTCCGGTCCCTCAATCTACGCTGTAACCCTATCTGTGGTTCTCCTACAATACCCAGAACGGCAAGCAATACTCCAACTACAGCCTAACTGATCTCTTGAATAAATTCAACATCACTTCCTTGTTTTATATTCCCTGTCTGCATGTATAAAACCCAGAATCCCATCTGCCTTCCCTGCCACCTTACAAGCTCTATACGCTGATGCTCCTCATTCGCTGTTTCCACCACCCCCCCCCCCCACCCACGTTCTAAGTCTCATCAGTTTAGGCTTTCACTGTTCATTTCACCCCAAAATGTACTAGTTCACATCTCTCTGCGTTAAACTGC
Source organism: Somniosus microcephalus (assembly GCF_052327205.1). Lineage (NCBI taxonomy): Eukaryota > Metazoa > Chordata > Chondrichthyes > Squaliformes > Somniosidae > Somniosus > Somniosus microcephalus. Next base: position 1,007,806 of record NC_141016.1, on the reverse strand, counting down.
GACTGCCACCTCTTTGCCCACTCTGTGAAGCTGTCCTACTCCTACAATTCCTTGCAGTTAGGGGACTGAAGGAGGAGGAAAGGTTAGAAAAGCTCTTTGGACGTGAAAGGTGGCGAATGAGAGGGGACCTTACAGAAGTGTAGAAGGTAATTATTGGAACACAAAGGTTAATCCTGTTAAATGGTAAGTTGAAGACTAATGTCAGCAAGTGCTGCTTCTTCTATATACACAGGCTGATCTGTGGATAGGGAAACGGAGGAAATATTTGGAGGAGGCAGCTAGCTCATCGCGTTGCCAGGTTTCATGGGCTTCTATCAAAAGGTAAGCTACGGGGAACAATTGGCTCCCTCCTCCGCACTATGCTAGCCAATCTGTAATAACCAGGTTGGTACTGTACTCCTTTCCAGAAGATTGGAAGTACATTTAATATCCTCCCACCCTCAGGCACTGCTCCAGTTCTTTAAGAAGTTCTAAAAAAAGACCCCCCGATGCATCGCTAATTTCCTCCGTTAATTCCTGCAGATTCTGGGATGTACCCCACCTGACTCACAGACCCACTGGCTAATTAAGCTGACGAACGTTCGTCAGTCACCTTTACCTGACCATCACAACGAGGTCATTAATAGGCTGTTGAAAACGATACTGTGCCATTAACCACACTCACCTGTATTGAGGGAGAACAATTGCATTTTTTGGGTCATAGAAATTTCGTCCGACCAATTTTAATTCCAGAATCCTCATAGCTCTGTATAAAAAGAAAGCAGTGTGTTCAACAGCACCCTTACAGACTGGCTAGTCCCTTGCAATATACAGTGAAATAAAGGTCAAGGATCCGTCGCAGTGCCCACTATAGCAGTCAACACCAAAACATACTTACTGAAAATCCACAGAAACACAGCCTGGCATCACACTCCAGCCTAGACCGTATCCTCCGCCTTCCGCCCTGTACTTAAGAGTTTCTGCTGCTATGGTAAATCACTCCCTACTATTCCTCTTCAATTCTAGGTTGCTGCAATGATCCCTCAAACTTCCTTCTCTGCTCACTCAATTGGTTCTTCGTCAGTAGTTTTCGAACACGAGTTGAGGGGTGCGAGCCCCGACCGAGGGGTAACACGAGTCGAGGGGTGCGAGCCCCGACCGAGGGGTAACACGAGTCGAGGGGTGCGAGCCCCGACCGAGGGGTAACACGAGTCGAGGGGTGCGAGCCCCGACCGAGGGGTAACACGAGTCGAGGGGTGCGAGCCCCGACCGAGGGGCAACACGAGTCGAGGGATGCGAGCCCCGACCGAGGGGCAACACGAGTCGAGGGGTGCGAGCCCCGACCGAGGGGCAACACGAGTCGAGGGGTGCGAGCCCCGACCGAGGGGCAACACGAGTCGAGGGGTGCGAGCCCCGACCGAGGGGCAACACGAGTCGAGGGGTGCGAGCCCCGACCGAGGGGCAACACGAGTCGAGGGGTGCGAGCCCCGACCGAGGGGCAACACGAGTCGAGGGGTGCGAGCCCCGACCGAGGGGCAACACGAGTCGAGGGGTGCGAGCCCCGACCGAGGGGCAACACGAGTCGAGGGGTGCGAGCCCCGACCGAGGGGCAACACGAGTCGAGGGGTGCGAGCCCCGACCGAGGGGCAACACGAGTCGAGGGGTGCGAGCTCCGATTGAGGGCTGAGGGGGGTAACACGAGTCGAGGGGTGCGAGCCCCGATTGAGGGGTAACACGAGTCGAGGGGTACGAGCTCCGATTGAGGGGTAACACGAGTCGAGGGGTACGAGCTCCGATTGAGGGGTAACACGAGTCGAGGGGTACGAGCTCCGATTGAGGGGTAACACGAGTCGAGGGGTACGAGCTCCGATTGAGGGGTAACACGAGTCGAGGGGTACGAGCCCCGATTGAGGGGTAACACGAGTCGAGGGGTACGAGCCCCGATTGAGGGCCGAGGGGGGTAACACGAGTCGAGGGGTGCGAGCCCTGATTGAGGGTAACACAAGTCGAGGGGTGCGAGCCCCGATTGAGGGCCGAGGGGGGTGGATGGGGGGGTAAATGAAGGCTCAACTGCTTCTCCGAGGCCCAAGTGGCTGCAGCCTAACTCAAATCACCCTGGGTTTCTTTGCTCCAAATCAGGTTCATTTCGGCCTGCTTGGTTTCAGTAATATCCGTTGCTCCCCAAGGCGGATCCCGTTTTTTTTCCATTATGGAATGGACTCACGTTGCTAAATGTATCCCCCTCAACATTGAACGGGTTATTGTGTCTTTCGCACATGCTCTCACGTACGTCTCTCCAATCTTTCAGTAGGTACACTTTTTAAACGCTTTAGTGAGATGAAGCCAGAATGAAACATTAAGCGGCTTTATTTCTCAGGCAGAAGAACATGCAGAGCAACAATGATCGGACTCACTTAATCCAATCAATACAACTTGCCTTCACACAGTGCAAAATAATAAACGCACTACGTTTCCCCACATCAGTGGGTCATCATACTTGACAAAACAAAATAACTTCTAACTCCCCCTCCTCTATCCTAACCGAGGCTCAAAAACAGCCCGCCCAGGCAGCTTTCTGTTTAAAAACCGGCCAGTGTGCGTTTCTGTCCCTATTTTATCTTGCAACCCGAAAGGAGGCAGACAACCCCTGTTCAACATTCAGGAGCAAGGACTTCCCAACACAATGGGCGGGAGGTGTTCCTCAATTACCGAGACAGGTTAACAAATTACTTGCTTTTGGTCTTTGGGGCACCAACCTTAAAGCCAAGCGATGAGCAGTCCAATCACCTTTCATCTCCAGTGCTCTTTTTAAAAAATTATGTGAATACACTTTGCTTTAAAAACACAACATTTAAATGCAACTCTTTCCAAATCCTCTCTGTGGAAAACTGGTTAAAAAATCCCAAAGAGAGAGAAAGTGAGATGATCCGTGTAAGCTGTTTGCACAAGGAGACAGCACCCATATTACCTTCTGAATACCACGTTGTAGTAGGGGATGCAGAGATCAGAGGTTGGCTGCAGGATCTTGGTCATTTGAATTTTAATGTTCACCTCCGACCCGTCAGTTTTTCTGTGTGATTTGAGAATGACCACCTAGCATGAAACACCAGATTAGGAACTCGGCTTCAAGCGATGCACAAACTGGAACAGCCCAGCTACAGGACGGCTTCTCGAGCATCTGACTCTGGAGTCATTGCCAAACACCAAAGCGCAAACCTGAGCCGGTTTAGCCTCACTGCGACTGCATAAAGAGCATCTTTAGGAGGCACCACCTCCTGTTTCCCATATTTAGCACTGGCAATGCAGAAATAATGACGTTATTTAATATTACAGAAAGTTAATAGTTTCAAACAATTGCCCAATGGAAAACCGTTTCTATTTTCACAACTAACAGATCCTGCGCTACAAACTGTGACCCATCTCACCCCTGTGCTCACTGACCTACACTGACAAACTGTGACCCATCACCCTGTGCTCACTGACCTACACTGACAAACTGTGACCCATCACCCCTGTGCTCACTGACAAACTGTGACCCATCATCACCCCTGTGCTCACTGACCTACACTGACAAACTGTGACCCATCGCCCCTGTGCTCACTGACCTACACTGACAAACTGTGACCCATCACCCCTGTGCTCACTGACCTACACTGACAAACTGTGACCAATCACCCGTGCTCACTGACCTACACTGACAAACTGTGACCCATCACCCCTGTGCCCCATCACCCCTGTGCTCACTGACCTACACTGACAAACTGTGACCCATCACCCCTGTGCTCACTGACCTACACTGACAAACTGTGACCCATCGCCCCTGTGCTCACTGACCTACACTGACAAACTGTGACCCATCACCCCTGTGCTCACTGACCTACACTGACAAACTGTGACCCATCGCCCCTGTGCTCACTGACCTACACTGACAAACTGTGACCCATCACCCCTGTGCTCACTGACCTACACTGACAAACTGTGACCCATCACCCCTGTGCTCACTGACCTACACTGACAAACTGTGACCCATCACCCTGTGCTCACTGACCTACACTGACAAACTGTGACCCATCACCCCTGTGCTCACTGACCTACACTGACAAACTGTGACCCATCACCCCTGTGCTCACTGACCTACACTGACAAACTGTGACCCATCACCCTGTGCTCACTGACCTACACTGACAAACTGTGACCCATCACCCCTGTGCTCACTGACCTACACTGACAAACTGTGACCCATCACCCTGTGCTCACTGACCTACACTGACAAACTGTGACCCATCACCCCTGTGCTCACTGACCTACACTACAAACTGTGACCCATCACCCTGTGCTCACTGACCTACAGACAAACTGTGACCCATCACCCCTGTGCTCACTGACCTACAGACAAACTGTGACCCATCACCCCTGTGCTCACTGACCTACACTGACAAACTGTGACCCATCACCCTGTGCTCACTGACCTACACTGACAAACTGTGACCCATCACCCTGTGCTCACTGACCTACACTGACAAACTGTGACCCATCACCCTGTGCTCACTCACCTACACTGACAAACTGTGACCCATCACCCTGTGCTCACTGACCTACACTGACAAACTGTGACCCATCACCCCTGTGCTCACTGACCTACACTGACAAACTGTGACCCATCACCCTGTGCTCACTGACCTACACTGACAAACTGTGACCCATCACCCCTGTGCTCACTGACCTACACTACAAACTGTGACCCATCACCCTGTGCTCACTGACCTACAGACAAACTGTGACCCATCACCCCTGTGCTCACTGACCTACACTGACAAACTGTGACCCATCACCCTGTGCTCACTGACCTACACTGACAAACTGTGACCCATCACCCCTGTGCTCACTGACCTACACTGACAAACTGTGACCCATCACCCTGTGCTCACTGACCTACACTGACAAACTGTGACCCATCACCCTGTGCTCACTCACCTACACTGACAAACTGTGACCCATCACCCCTGTGCTCACTGACCTACACTGACAAACTGTGACCCATCATCCCTGTGCTCACTGACCTACACTGACAAACTGTGACCCATCACCCTGTGCTCACTGACCTACACGAACAAACTGTGACCCATCACCCTGTGCTCACTGACCTACACTGGCTCCCAAACCACCAACACCTCGATTTTAAAAATTCTCAGCCTTCTTTTCAAATCCCTCCATGGCCTCGCCCCTCCACATCTCTGTAACCTCCTCCAGCCCTACAACCAACCCCCCCACCACCCCGAGATCTCTGTAACCTCCTCCAGCCCGACAACCAACCCCCCCCACCCCGAGATCTCTGCGCGCCTCCAATTCTGGCCTATTGCGTATCCCTTACTTCCCTCACCCCACCGCTGGCGGTCGTACCTTCAGGTGTCGAGGCCCCAAGCTCAAATTCCCTCCCTCAATCCTCTCCTTTAAGACTCTCCTTAAAACCCACCTCTTTGACCAAGCTTTTGTGTGGCTCAGTGTCAAGTTTAGTCTGATTCCGCTCCAATGAAGTGCCTTGGGATATTATTTGCCAATAATATTGAAGGCGGGGAAGAGTATTTTACAAGTGCTGCCTGTTCTAAGACAACATTTTCCTTCAAAGTTCAAAATACAGGCCAAATCCCAATATCATGAATGTTTAAGGACATGTCGTAAGAAATCTTCCACAAGCCACCCTTGGTGTCATTGTTACATCTTGGAATCGGAGGGATTCTCTTCAGGGAGTGCACTAAATGGCCTTTTCTCAGTCATAAACTTATTCTTGCATAGAAACTCCGCAAACCTGGAAATATCTAGCGTCTATATACACGAGAGAGAAAGAAAGGACATCCCAAAACGTTTCACAGCCACTGCTGGGAAGTAGCAAATATGGCAGCCACTTCACGCACAGCAAGCTCCCTCAAATAGCAATGAGACAAATGGTCACTTAATCTGTTTTTAGGGATGTTGGTCGAGTGATAAATATTGGCAGGGGAGAACGCCCCTGCTCTTCTTCCAATAGTGGCATTGGGGCCATTTACCTCCACCTGAGGGGGTTGGCAGGGCCTCGGTTTAACATCTGATCCAAAAGACGGCCCCCCCGACAGTGCAGTGCTCGCTCAGTACTGCCCCTCCGACTGTGCGGCGCTCCCTCAGTACTGCCCCTCCGACTGTGCGGCGCTCCCTCAGTACTGCCCCTCCGACTGTGCGGCGCTCCCTCAGTACTGCCCCTCCGACTGTGCGGCGCTCCCTCAGTACTGCCCCTCCGACAGTGCAGCGCTCCCTCAGTACTGCCCCTCCGACAGTGCGGCGCTCCCTCAGTACTGCCCCTCCGACAGTGCAGCGCTCCCTCAGTACTGCCCCTCCGACAGTGCAGCGCTCCCTCAGTACTGCCCCTCCGACAGTGCAGCACTCCCTCAGTACTGCCCCTCCGACAGTGCAGCGCTCCCTCAGTACTGCCCCTCCGACAGTGCAGCACTCCCTCAGTACTGCCCCTCCGACTGTGCGGCGCTCCCTCAGTACTGCCCCTCCGACAGTGCAGCACTCCCTCAGTACTGACCCTCCAACAGTGCCGCATTCCCGCAGTACTGCACCGGGAGTGCCAGCCTGGATTACGGCTCGAGTCTCTGGAGTGGGGTTCAAACCCACGATCTTCTGACTCAGAGGCGAGTGTGTTCGGTTGCCACATGCACCCACTTTAACTGAGGCATTCAAATATTGATCAGTAAACGTGGTGCATTACAATGATTGAAAAGCTGAAAGGTGGGCCTACCTCGGGTAGTTTCACAGGCAGGTAGAGTATGGTGCCATCAAAAGCGGTGACTTGTCCAGTAACTGGCCGATGCTCCTTCAACATTCCAAAGCGTATATTCCGACATTCTACATTAGGACTGAACCGGACAGCAATGTTTGTGTGAGTGAAGTAACCCGAAGCAAGTTGCAGCATTGGTAATAATTTTCCAAAACTCCCTGGACTCGGCAATGGTCCCGGCAGACTGGAAAACTGCTAATGTAACACCCTTATTTAAAAAGGGCAGTAGACAGAAGGCTGGAAACTATAGACCGGTTAGCCTAACATCTGTGGTAGGTAAAATTTTGGAGTCCATTATTAAGGAGACAGTAACAGGACATTTGGATAAACATAATTTAATAGGACAAAGTCAGCATGGTTTTATGAAGGGGAAGTCATGTTTGACAAATTTGCTGGAGTTCTTTGAGGAAGTAACATATAGGGTGGATAAAGGGGAACCAGTGGACGTAGTGTATTTAGATTTCCAAAAGACATCTGACAAGGTGCCACACAAAAGATTATTGCTTAAGATAAAAAATCACGGGATTGGGGGTAATATTCTGGCATGGATAGAGGATTGGCTATCTAACAGAAGGCAGAGAGTTGGGATAAATGGTTCATTCTCAGACTGGCAATCAGTAACTAGTGGTGTTCCGCAGGGGTCAGTGCTGGGTCCCCAACTCTTTACAATCTATATTAACGATTTGGAGGAGGGGACCGAGTGTAACATATCAAAGTTTGCAGATGATACTAAGATGGGAGGGAAAGTAGTGAGTGAGGAGGACATAAAAAATCTGCAAGGGGACATAGACAGGCTAAGTAAGTGGGCAGAGATTTGGCAGATGGAATACAATACTGGAAAGTGTGAGGTTATGCACTTTGGCAGGAAAAATTGTAGAGCAAGTTATTATCTTAATGGCAAGAAACTGGAAAGTACTGAAGTACAAAGGGATCTGGGGGTCCTGGTGCACGAAACTCAAAAGGTTAGTATGCAGGCGCAGCAAGTGATTAAGAAGGCCAATGGAATGTTGGCTTTCATTGCTAGGGGGATAGAATATAAAAATAGGGAGGTATTGCTTCAGTTGTACAAGGTATTGGTGAGACCGCACCTGGAATACTGCGTACAGTTTTGGTGTCCATACTTAAGAAAGGACATACTTGCTCTCGAGTCAGTACAAAGAAGGTTCACTCGGTTAATCCCAGGGATGAGGGGATGGACATATGAGGAGAGGTTGAGTAGATTGGGACTCTACTCATTGGAGTTCAGAAGAATGAGAGGCGATCTTATTGAAACATATAAGATTGTGAAGGGGTTGGATCGGGTGGATGCAGGGAAGATGTTCCCGATGATGGGTGAAACTAGAACTAGGGGGCATAGTCTTAGAATAAGGGGCTGCTCTTTCAAAACTGAGATGAGGAGGAACTACTTCACTCAGAGGGTGGTAGGTCCATGGAATATGCTGCCCCAAAAAGCTGTAGAAGCTACATCATTACATAAATTTAAAACAGAAATAGACAGTTTCCTAGAAGTAAAGGGAATTAAGGGTTACGGGGAGCGGGCAGGAATTTGGACATGAGTCTAGGTTCGGATCGGTCATGGCCCTGTGGTTAGCGGAGCGGGCCCAGGGGCCGTGTAGCCTGATCCTGCTCCTATTTCGTGTGTCTAATTCTGTTAGATGCAGGAGATGGTTCTGTGATAGTGGATTGGCAGTTAGGATCAGATCAGCCATGATCTTATTGAATGGCGGAGCAGGCTCGAGGGGCCGATTGGCCTACTCCTGCTCCTATTTCTTATGTTATGTTCTTATGTAATGTGCAATGTTTCCGGTAATGTGTTTTTGGGCTGCGCAGCCCCTTCCAAATTCCGTGCATATGCGGTTTTTTCAATTTAAAAGCAGTCTCACTGGCTGCGCGGTACCCCTGGAGCCCTGCGCGGTACCCCTGGAGCCCTGCGCGGCTTAAAGGGAACACTAGTAATGTGCATGCTCGGCAATACTACGCACCAACAGTGACACTGGTCAGAATCGGACACACCCTGAAAGGTGTAAATGTAGCCGAGGCAAATCTTTAAATTTGAATGCCACTTCCTTGATCATAGACGAACACCGTGAGAATGAAGCAATTCAGGTACCATGTACAGAGTACAATTTAAAGTTCCGCGAGTTCCTCGGCTGTTTCAATGCAAGTACAGCCACTGAGCTTAGGCCCACACTTGGACCCTATGTGCAGGTGTTTAAATGCCAAGCTGCAGGCAGTAGCCCAGGGGTGTCCAACCTTTCAGAACATGTGTCACATCTTGGAAAGGCAACTAGTGAGGGGGCACATTTGACAAAAGGGTTCATTTACATTACAGGGAAGTGTGGGTCCAAATGCTCTTTGCCAATGCTGAAGCACTAAATTTCTCTTTCATCCTTCACTGCAGTCACAACTCCTGTACCCCTCTCTTCCTACACTTGTCTCTATTATTTGTGATTCGCTCTTTTCTTTTTTCCCCCCACTTTCTACCCTTCTGTTGTTATCTCTAACTCAGGACTGCAGTGTGCGTGTCTCTTCCCTGTAACATGAGTCCTCACTGGCCAGTGGGGTCCATGATTAAGACTGACCCGGGCATGCAAAACCCGCTTGCCCAAAAGGCTCCGTGCTGAAAACAAAACATGGAAGGCCGGTCGCTAACCCCGGCTCCAACCCACAACGTTCCAGTGTGTGAACTCGCCCGCTCCCTGTTCCCACGTTGGTGCAGAACGTGCGCAGGCTGCAGTCACGTACCTGAAGGTAACGTGGTACTGATACACGGCCTTGTTTCTGCAGTGTATTTTGATGAGGTTTACTGCCAGAGGTATGGGCGTTCCCGATGATCCCTTCTTCACAACCGGCTCCCTAAATAAAACACAACAGGAATTAACATGGCCCAACGCAGCCCGCTGGTGCAAAACTCGTCTTCAACTTGAGCTGCGGCTGGTTAGCCTCAAGTATCAAGCAACCAACAGGTGAAATGAGTCACAAACAATCCCCTGAAAAACATTCACATCGAAGGGCAGATGTGACGTGGAGAAGATGTTTCCACTTGTGGGGGAGACCAGAACTAGAGGTCATCAATATAAGACAGTCTCTAATAAATCCAATAGGGAATTCAGGAGAAACTTCTTTTCCCAGAGAGTGGTGAGAATGCAGGAGTGGTCGAGGCGAATAGTATAGATACACTAGAAGGAGAAGCTGGATAAATACATGAGGGAGAAAGTAATCGAAAGATATACTGATCGGGTGAGAGGAAGAGGGGTGGGAGGAGGCTCGTGTGGAGCAGAAACACTGGCAGGACCAGTGGGGCCGAAGGGCCTGTTTCTGTGCTGTAAATTCTGTGTAACTCTAGGTACAAAGGGCGACTTACAGCAGATACAGGCTGCCTGGAAAGTACAGAGGCCAGGACACTGAGCTCACATCAAGCTGCTGTTACATTGGCTGACACAAAGCTGGGTGGGCGTGTGTGCTGTGAGGAGGATGTCATGAAACTCCAGTACGATTTGGACAGGTTGGGTGACTGGGCAGAAACATGGCAAATGCACTATAATGTGGATAAATGCGAGGTTATCCACTTTGGTGGCAAAAACAGGAAGGCAGATTATTTGAATGGCAATAGATTGGGAGAATGGGAAGTGCAACGAGACCTGGGTGTTATTGTGCACCAGTCGCTGAAGGTAAGCATGCAGGTGCAGCAGGTGGTTAAGAAGGCAAATGGTATGTTGGCCTTCGTAACAAGGGGGTTTGAGTACAGGAACAAGGATGTCTTGCTGCAGTTGTACAGGGCCTTGGTGAGACCACACCTTGAGTACTGTGTGCAGTTTTGGTCACCTTACCTGAGGAAGGACGTTCTTGCCATGGAGGGAGTGCAGCGAAGATTCACCAGGCTGATACCTGGGATGGCAGGAATGACGTACGAGGAGAGATTGTGTCGATTGGGCTTATACTCACTGGAGTTTAGAAGATTGAGAGGGGATCTCATCGAAACCTATAAAATTCTGTCAGGCCTGGAAAGACTAGATGCAGAAAGGATGTTTCTGATGGCCGGGGAGTCCAGAACCAGGGGTCATAGTCAAAGGATAAGGGGTAAGCCATTTAGGACAGAAATGAGGAGGAATTTCTTCACCCAGAGAGTGGTGAACCTGTGGAATTCTCTGCCACAGAGGGCGGTGGAGGCCAATTCATTAAATATATTCAAGAAAGAGTTGGATATGTTTCTTGAGGCTAAAGGGATCAAGGGATATGGGGAGAAGGCAGGGACAGGGTACTGAATTTGGATGATCAGCCATGATCTCATTGAATGGCGGAGCAGGCTCGAAGGGCCGAATGGCCCACTCCTGCTCCTATCTTCTATGTTTCTATGTTTTAGTGCACTGGTGGCAAGCCTTGCACAGACCAGGAGGCCATGACCAGCAGCCAGGAAGCCTAGTAAAAGTGGGGCTCCCCAGCCAGTAGCATTATGGGCTGCATGAGACCCCGTGTATCAAACCCAAAGCAAGAGCTGCTTAAGAAACAACTGGAGGCAGTAAAGGGGAGAAGGTAGGGTTGGTACACGGGAGCAATGTGATCAAATGGGTTTGAGGGCCTTGCTCAGCTGAAGCCCGAGACTGCGAGCTGAACTCTCCAAGAGACAATTTCCTTCACTTTTCAAGGTTCACCAGCAAGGAGCTGTCAGTACCATGACGACTGGAGCCATCAATCTTCTGACCAGGAGACATTTACCACACAAACTACAGTGATTTACCAAAATAAAAGCCACTTCTGTCAGTGCAGAATGCTCCGTTCCACTGACTCACCCTTGCGTTATTTTCTCCACGGCTCCAGTGATGGCCTCGCTGAGAGTGAACTTCCGGTCTCCGGGTGAAAGCACTGCCGAGGGGTGAAGAACTCTGCTCCTCCCCAGCGATGCTCGTCCCAACTCCAATCCCTTCACTTGGGCTGCAAGTTCCTCAGTGCTGGAGAGTGGAGACTCGGGAGCTGTCTCTCTACCTCTAAAGCTGGGGGGAGGAGAATAATACATCATGTAACAATTACCCCAAATTAGACACACTACTTTTTAAATGGGATTGAATTTCCCCCCCCCCAACAACTGAATGAGACTTTTCACCCAGCAACTGATCTAAGTTTACGATTTACGTCTGTGGCCTGATCTTTTGTGCGTGCGTGCGTTTTTTAAGTTGTGTATTTTTCTTTTCTCCTTTAAGTTTGAAGCATGCGTTCGTCATTTTCCCATTAAATTATCTGCAGACTTTAGGTCTGTGGTACACTTGGCCTCAACACCTCTGTTGACGAGACAGCCTGCTCCCAAAACTGCCAAAGTCCCCAAAAAGTGCTGAGGGTCTCCTGGAACAACCCTCGCTCCGATTTCCTTTCCAATGCAGGGAGACACTGCGGCACTGTCCCACCGCGGCTCTACAGCATTCACGCTCACTCTCCGAGCCACACGGCCACCCAAAATCCAAAGCACCAGTCGCTGGCGACAGTATGTCAGGGTGCACAGTCCGACCTCACTGTGCTGAGCTCCAACCTCTCCGAGTCAGGTCGTGGGTTCAAGTCCCACTCCAGAGACTGGAGCACCTAATTAAAAAAAAAAAATTAATTCACGGGATGTGGACGTCACCAGCAAGGCCAGCATTTATTGCCCGTCTCTAACTGCCCTTGAGTTGGCGGTGCTGAGCCGCCTTCTAAGACATTTCAGAGGGTCAACCACATTGCTGTGGGTCTGGAGTCACGTATCGGCCAGACCGGGTAAGGACGGCAGATTTCCTTCTCTAAAGGACATTAGTGAACCAGATGGGTTTTTACAACAATCCAATAACTTCTCATTAGCCACAGTTGGACCACTTTTCCTGTGGGGATTTTGTGCCTTAAATGAATGTATATTTATTGTAAATTATGTATTCTTTAAATGCTAGCCATTGCTTGTCTACCGTCATACCTTTTAATGTAGTTTCCCAATCTACCTTAGCCAACTTGCCCCTCATACCTACCTAGTTTGCTTTGTTTAGAGTTAAGACCCTAGTTTTGGACTTAACTAAATCACTTTCAAATCAATATAAAATGTTATCATATTATGGTCACTCTTCCCTAAGGGGGTGAGGCAAACGGTGAGGGTGATACCAATCGACTGCAACAGGACATAGAAAGGCTAGCAGAATGGGCAGACAAGTGGCAGATGGAATTTAATACAGAGAAGTGTGAGGTGATACATTTTGGCAGAAGGAACAGGGAGAGACAATATACACTTAATGGCACAGTTTTAAAGAGTGTGCAGGGACAGAGGGACCTGGGAGTTAATGTGCATAGGTCCCTGAAGGTGGCGGGACATATTGAGAGAGTGGTTAGCAAAGCATATTGGACTTCATAAATACAGGGATCGAGTACAAAAGTAGAGAAGTTATGCTGAATCTTTATAAAGCATTGGTTCGGCCACAACTGGAGTATTGTGTCCAGTTCTGGTCACCACACTTTAGGAAGGATGTGAAGGCCCTTGAGAGGGTGCAGGGGAGATTTACCAGAATGGTTCCGGGGATGGGGGATCTTAGCTACAAGGACAGGTTGGGGAAGCTGGATTTGTTTTCACTAGAGCAAAGGAGGTTGAGGGGTGATTTGATCGAGGTGTACAAGATTATGACGGGTTTGGATAGGCTAGACGGGGAAAGGCTGTTCCCACTAGTTGATGGTACAAGGACTAGGGGACACAGATTTAAGGTTTTGGGCAAGAGATACAGGGGGGATGTGAGGAAAATCTTTTTTATGCAGCGAGTGGTGAGGACCTGGAACTCGCTGCCGACGGAAGTGGTGGAAGCGGAGACACACAATGTTTTCAAGGGGAGACTGGATAGGCACTTGAGGGAAATAAACTTGCAGGGCTACGGGGATAGAGCGGGGAATGGGACTGACTGGATTGCTCTACAGAGAGCCAGCACGGACTTGATGGGCCGAATGGCCTCCTTCTGTGCCATTATGACTCTACGAGATCAAAAAAGGAGGCTGATAATGCTGTTAAAAAGAGGATTGGGAGGATTTTAGAATTCAGCAAAGGAGGACCAAGAAGTTGATAAGGAAAGAGAAAATGAGAGTAAATTAGCAAGAGACAAAAACAGATTGTAAACATTTCTATAAATATGCAAATAGGAAGAGATTAGTGAAAGTAAACATGAGCCCATTGGAGGCAGAGACAGGAGAAATTATAATGAGCAATAAGGAAATGGCGGAGACATTAAACAAATACTTTGTCTCTGTCTTCACGGTAGAAGACACAACAAACATTCTGGAAATAATGGGGAACCAAGGGTGGAGAGAATGAGGAATTTAAAGAAATCAGTATAAGTAAAGAAACAGTGCTGGAGAAATTAATCCCCGGGACCCGACGACCTGCATCCTAGGATTTTAAAAAGAGGGAGTTGCAGAGATAGTGGATGCACTGGCATTAATCTTCCAGAATTCCACAGATTCTAGAACAGTCCCCAAGGATTGGAAGGTAGCAAATATAACCCCGCTATTTAAGAAAGGAGGAAGAGAAAAAACAGGGAACTATAGGCCAGTTAGCCTGACATCAGTAGTAGGCAAAACGCTAGAATCTATTAAGGACTACGTAACAGGGCACTTAGAAAATCGTAATATGATTAGGCAATCAACATGGTTTTAGGAAAGGGAAATTGTGTTTGACTAATTAGAGTTTTTTGAAGATGTAACTAATAGGATGGGTCAGGGGGAACCAGTGGATGTGGTGTATTTGGATTTTCAAAAAGCATTCGATAAGGTGCCACACAAGAGGTTATTACACAAAATTAGGGCTCACGGGATTGGGGGTAATATACTAGCATGGATTGAGGATTGGTTAACGGACAGAAAAGAGAGAGTAGGAATAAACGGGTCATTATCGGGTTGGCAGGCTGTAACTAGTGGGGTACCGCAAGGATCAGTGCTTGGGCCTCAGCTATTCACAATCTACATCAATGATTTGGATGAGGGGACTGTGATGAAATATTCCATTCATCACTGCCTGTGACTGTGGTTGGTTTCAGGTTCCCCCTTACCATTGTATTGCCTGTGACTGTGGTTGGTTTCAGGTTTCTCCTCACCATTGTATTGTGTATTGGAATGTATGCAATGTGTTGTGTGTAGGGCTCCGCCCATACCTGGCCTCTATGTAAGCCAGCTCAGTCTGGCCTCACAGCCAGTACTGCAGACCTCCAGGGAAGATACCTCTCTCCACTGCGTGTTATCTTCTAAGTTAATAAAAGCCTTGTTTTGTTTCGCTAACATCGAGTCTCGGGATTATTGAGGCACATCAATTTTATTAACTTATTTTTCAACACAATGGATCAACTCCTGAAACCCGAACGTTTGGATTTGGATCAGCATGCTCCGGACGCATCGGCACGCTTTGGACACTGGTTTATGTGTATGGAATTCTTCCTGGACAATTCCGCAGCCGTCAAAGACGCTACGGACGCTGCGAGTATGAAACTCGGAATTCTGCGGAATTGGGTAAGCCACCGGGTTTACCCCCTCATCCAAGACGCCGACACGTACCTGGCCGCCTGCGACATCTTAAAGGCGCATTACCAGCAGCCTACGAATGAGGTGTATGCTAGGCATCTGCTCGCCACTCGCGCACAGCGACCTGGGGAATCGGTGGAGGAGTTCCTAGGCACCCTGAAAATGCTTGGCAAAGACTGCAAGTGCCGAGATGTAAAAGCCGTAGTGTACACCGACGAGCTTGTTCGCGATGCCTTTATCACAGGCCTCAGCTCCACTTACATTCGGCAAAGACTGCTGGAAAAAACGGGGTTGGACCTGAAACAGGCTGCGGACACCGCGCGATCCCTGGATGTGGCCCAGAGAAACTCGGACGCCTACTCTTCAGCCCGCGCCGTCCACGCCGCCACGTGTGCACCAAGGGCGCCGCCATCTTGGAAGGCATCTTCCCCGCCCGGCAGCCCGACACCGTCGGGGCCCCGCTCTCCCCCCAGAAGCCCTACGACAGCCGCGACGCGTCGGGGACCCAACTGCTACTTCTGCGGGCAGCCAAAGCACACCAGAAACCTGTGCCCGGCGAAAGGCACCACCTGCTTTAAGTGCGGTAAGAAGGGGCACTTCGGGAAGGTGTGCAGAGGGAACCCCACCGGAAAACCAACCGCCGCGTGTGCGCCGTGGGAGCGGCCATCTTGGACGCCATCTTGCCCGACCTCGTGGGGTCCGCCATCTTGTGAGCAGACAGTGCGGACACCATCTTGTCTCGATCAGGGCCCTACAGTGGCATCGGTCACAGTGGACCAGACCAGGCCCCACCCGCTATCCAAATCAATGGTGGACATCGAGGTAAACGGGTGCGGGGTTAAATGTTTAATTGACAGTGGAAGCACGGAGTTTTATTCACCCGGAACTGGCACGACAACTCTCCCTAAAGGTGGTCCCTACTCGGGGTACCATCTCTATGGCTGATAACACCCAGACATCGACCATTCTGGGTTACTGCACGGTACAATTGTCCGTTAACGGGACTGTATATGATAATTTTTAAGTATTAATCATGAAGAATCTATGCGCGAGCGTGATCTTGGGCCTGGATTTCCAGTGCAACCACCAAAGCATCACGCTCAAGTACGGTGGGTCCCAGCCGCCCCTCACAGTGTGCGGCCTGGCTACCCTGAAGGTAAAGCCGCCTTCGCTATTCGCGAACCTTACCCCTAACTGCCGGCCAATAGCGACCAAAAGCAGGAGGTACAGCTGGGAGGACAGGCGGTTTATCGCAACCGAGGTAGACAGGCTCTTGAAAGAGCGCATTATTGAATGCAGCAATAGCCCGTGGCGCGCCCAAGTGGTGGTGGTAAGGGGTAGCGAGAAGAAACGGATGGTGATCGACTATAGCCAAACAATCAACAGGTACACCCAACTAGACGCCTACCCGCTACCCCGCATATCAGAAATGGTGAACCAAATCGCCCAATACCGGGTGTTCTCCACCATCGACCTCAAGTCAGCGTACCGCCAGCTCCCTATCAGACCAGAGGACCACCCGTACACCGCCTTCGAGGCGAACGGACGCCTCTACCAATTCCTCAGAGTCCCCTTTGGGGTGACGAATGGGGTCTCGGTCTTCCAGAGGGAGATGGATCGCATGGTCGATGACCACCACTTGCAGGCAACCTTCCCCTACCTCGACAACGTCACCATCTGCGGTCACAACCAGCAGGATCACGACTCGAACCTCGAGAGGTTCCTGAAAACCGCACAAAAACTCAACCTCACCTACAACGAGGACAAGTGCGTTTTCAACACCACACGCCTCTGCATACTAGGCAGCGTGGTGGAGAATGGGGAAATCGGACCAGACCCCGACCGATTGCGCCCCCTACGGGAGCTGCCCCTGCCCAACACTCCCAAAGCCCTGAAAAGGTGCCTGGGGTTATTTTCTTATTATTCCCAATGGGTCCCCAACTACTCCGACAAAGCCCGCCCCCTCTTGAAAGCATCCTCTTTTCCGCTCTCTGCTGAGGCCCATGCCGCCTTCAAAAGCATTAAGCAGGATATTGAGCGGGCCACGCTACAGGCAGTGGACGAGAACACTCCATTTCAAGTGGAAAGTGATGCGTCTGACTTTGCCTTGGCGGCCACCCTCAACCCGGCAGGGCGGCCCGTAGCTTTCTTCTCGAGGACCCTCCAAGGGCCCGAGATCAGACACTCCTCCGTGGAAAAGGAGGCCCAAGCCATCGTGGAGGCAGTGCGCCACTACCTAGCCGGCAAACGCTTCACTCTACTTACCGACCAGCGGTCGGTAGCGTTTATGTTCAATAATAAACAGAGGGGGAAGATCAAAAATGATAAGATTCTTAGGTGGCGGATCGAGCTCTCCACCTTCGAGTATGACATCGTTTACCGGCCATGGGCCCTTAACGAATCCCCAGATGCCCTCTCACGAGGGATGTGTGCCAGCGCCACCGGGGATCGGCTAGACCCTCCACAACGACCTCTGCCACCCAGGGGTCACGCGGCTGTTCCACTTCATAAAGTCCCGCAACTTACCCTACTCGATTGAGGAAGTTCGGTCTCTGACCAGGAACTGCCGCACTTGCGCTGAGTGCAAGCCTCGGTTCTACCACCCTGATAGAGCCCACTTAATCAAAGCTACACGGCCCTTTGAGCGGCTCCGCTTAGATTTCAAGGGCCCCCTCCCGTCCGTCGACCGCAATGTTTACTTCCTGAACATTGTGGACGAATACTCCCGGTTCCCATTCGCCTTCCCCTGCCCAGACATGACCAGCGCCACGGTCATTAAATGCCTCAACAGCCTGTTCTGCCTGTTCGGTATGCCGAGCTACATCCACACGGATAGGGGGTCGTCCTTCATGAGTGAAGAGCTACGCCAGTACATGCTGTCCAGGGGTATCGCCACGAGCCGTACCACCAGCTACAACCCCCGGGGTAACGGTCAAGTGGAGCGAGAGAACGGGACAGTATGGAAAGCAGTCACTCTAGCTCTAAGGACCAAGGGCCTCCCTATCTCCCGCTGGCAGGAAGTCCTCTCAGATGTGCTCCATTCGATACGGTCGCTATTGTGTACTGCCACTAATGCCACGCCTCATGAACGAATGTTTAGCTTCCCCCGGAAATCCACCTCAGGCGTATCCATGCCGTCATGGCTCTCCACCCCGGGTCCAGTATTCGTGCGAAGGCATGTGAGGGGCCATAAGACGGACCCTCTCATGGAGCCAGTGCACCTACTCCACGCCAACCCCCAATACGCGTATGTCCGGCACGCCGACGGAAGGGAGGACACCGTGTCAATAAAAGACGTCGCCCCAGCTGGTAACAACAACAACCACGGCAATAGCAGCAACAACGACCACAGCAACTCTTACCCACCCACTACTCTTTCATCACCCCCGGAAGAACATCGACCAACGGCACCCCCACCAACTACCCCTTCAACAACCCTGGCGGCACCCCCGGCAGAGACCCAGGAGGCCACCGGGGACACCCAGCCGACACCACAATAGCCACGTCGGTCGCAGAGGACTACCAAACCCCCGAACAGACTAAATCTATAGAAGGGGTGAATGTGATGAAATATTCCATTCATCACTGCCTGTGACTGTGGTTGGTTTCAGGTTCCCCCTTACCATTGTATTGCCTGTGACTGTGGTTGGTTTCAGGTTTCTCCTCACCATTGTATTGTGTATTGGAATGTATGGAATGTGTTGTGTGTAGGGCTCCGCCCATACCTGGCCTCTATGTAAGCCAGCTCAGTCTGGCCTCACAGCCAGTACTGCAGACCTCCAGGGAAGATACCTCTCTCCACTGCGTGTTATCTTCTAAGTTAATAAAAGCCTTGTTTTGTTCCGCTAACATCGAGTCTCGGGATTATTGAGGCACATCAGGGACTGAGTGTAACCTATCCAGGTTTGCTGCTGATACAAAGTTAGGTGGGAAAGTAAGCTGTGAGGAGGACGCAAAGAGGCTGCAGAGAGATCTAGACAGGTTGACTGAGTGGGCAAGAACATGGCAAATGGAATACAATGTGGGGAAGTGTGAAGTTATCCACTTTGGTAGGAAAAACAAAAAAGCAGAATATTTTTTGAATGGTGAGAGATTGGCAAATGTTGGTGCTCAGAGGGACCTGGGTGTCCTTGTACACGAATCACTGAAAGTTAACATGCAGGTACAGCAAGCAATTAGGAAAGCAAATGGTATGTTAGCTTCTGTTACAAAGGGATTAGAGTATAAGAGTAAAGAAGTCTTCTTACAATTACACAGGGCCCTGGTGAGACCACACCTGGAGTACTGTGTACAGTTCTGGTCTCCTTACCTGAGGAAAGACATGCATGCCTTAGAGGGAGAGCAACAAAGGTTCACCAGACTGGTTCCTGTGATGGGGGGATTGTCCTATGAGGAGAGATTGAGGAGACTAGGCCTATATTCTCCAGAGTTTAGAAGATTGAGAGGTGATCTCATTGAAACATATAAAATTCTTAAGGGACTTGACAGGGTAGATGCTGGGAGGATGTTTCCCCTGGCTGGGGAGTCTAGAACACGGGGTCAGTCTCAGAATAAGGGGTCAGCCACTTAGGACTGATGAGGAGAAATTTCTTCACTCAGAGGGCGGTGAATCTTTGTACTTCTCGACCCCAGAGAGCTGTGGAGGCTCAGTCGTTGAGTATATTCAAGGCAGAGAGCGATAGATTTTTGGGAACTAAGGGAACTTGGGATAGTGCGGGAAGGTGGATTTGAGGTAGATGATCAGCCACAATCTTGCTGAATGGCGGAGCAGGCTCAAAGGGCCAATGGCCAACTCCTATTTCTTATGTTTTATAAGCTATGCTGACAGGGGTATAACACCTGGGAGGAGCCAGACTAAAGGCAGTCCATTGCCCTCCGGGTAAGGGGTTGCGAGTCAGGCTAATGACCTGTCAAAGTAAAAATACCGTTGGTTCCTGAGACAATCCAGAGACAAGGAGAGTCTGCTACAGACTGGAAAATATCAACATCGACTGTGGATGCAAGGCAAGATAAGCTGATCGGAGTCAAATACCTTGGTCTGGACAAACCGCAGTGGAAGGAATGGGTTGCTTCATGTGCCACTAGACACAGGAGACTCCAACTACAAGTCTCAGAAGAGGAAGCATAGATGCTCGGTCAGCGAGACGGTCGATCTTACACCTGCACTTGGCTGTCCTTACCTGCCTTGGTCATAGCTCCACTGCACTGCTGCTCTTGCGGGACAGGCATCACCAGCTACCTGACGCACTTCGTGTTTAAACCCTCCGAGCAGCTCGCTGGATATTCCTCTGCCAAAGAGTCCTCTACCTGTGAGAGATTAC
The DNA here is from genome assembly GCF_052327205.1 of Somniosus microcephalus. Classification (NCBI taxonomy): domain Eukaryota; kingdom Metazoa; phylum Chordata; class Chondrichthyes; order Squaliformes; family Somniosidae; genus Somniosus; species Somniosus microcephalus. The sequence continues at coordinate 987,190 of NC_141016.1, read as the reverse complement.
AAAGTCAGCAAAGCCACGCTCCTGTACAGCAACAGCATTAAACTGTTAAATGGGGACGGGGGTGGGGTGAATCATTCATAAATATACAAGTCTTCTGACCCAAGCTCTGGATTTCCTTCCTAAACCTCCCCACCTCGCTCCTCATTTAAGATGCTCCTTAGAATATAGGGCCGGGTGCTTCCATACGATAGTGCAAACAGAGGGCGCCGGAATAAACCCCCCCCCCCCCCGAGACTCCAGAGCAGACCCCGTCCCTCCTCCCACCCTGGAGCGGACCCCCTCCTCCCATCCCCTCCGAGCAGACCCCCTCCCTCCTCCTCCCCCCGGGGCTCCATTGCCCCCAGACACAGCCCCATCCATTGCCATGAAATATAGAAGTATTTAAGAACTGATTGCAAATCGAGTAGCACAATGTTCTGCTCCCCCACCTTACGAGGCCAGGGCTAGTGTTCCGACCCAACCACACCCAAACAATATTGCTCAGGGAAATAACAGAAAACGCTGGAAAAACTCAGCAGGCCAGGGCAGCATCCGTGGAGAGAGAAACAGAGTCAACGGTTCAGGTCAAAGACCCTTCGTCAGAACTGGAAAAAAGCAGGAAAAGGGATAGATTTTAAAGCAAGTGGGGGCTGGGAAAAGGGGGAGGGGATGAAAGAACAAAAGGGAAGGTCAGAGATAGGATAGAAAGCAGGAGAGATTGAGAGACATTAAGAGATATTCAAGGAACAAAGGATGGCTCTGGATGAAGTGTGAATGGCGCCGGCAGAATGAAGGACAGCTGCCGCGTGGGAGGGAAGAAAAAAGCCCCGACAAAAGTGTGGATTAAAAAAAGGGAAAATCTCTGATCGGGGCCGAGGTTCTGATCTGAAATTGTTGAACTCTATGTTGAGTCCAGAGGGCTGTAGAGTGCCTAATCGAAAGAGGTGCTGTTCCTCGAGCTTATCTCTCAATGTCTCTCTATCTCTCCTGCTTTCTATCCTATCTCTGACCTTCCCTTTCGTTCTTTCATCCCCTCCCCCTTTCGTAATAATGCTATCGTAATATTGCTCACGGACCAGCTGATGGTGAGATGCAACAATCTTCCCAGTGCAACCCCCATACCAGTTGTCCGAGAACCCTTACAGCCTATTCGGCCCCACGGGTCCATGCCGGTGTTTATGCTCCACACGAGCCTCCGCCCACCCCGCTTCATCTCACTCTATCACTCACATATCCTTCTATTCCTTTCTCCCTCGTGTGTTTATCCAGCTTCCCCTTAAATGCATCTCTGCTATTCGCCGCAACCACTCCCTTTGTTAGTGAGTTCCACATTCTCACCACTCTCTGGGTAAAAAGGTTTCTCCTGATAGTGACTATCTTACACTTATGACCCTTATATATTGCTTAAAGAAAATGTTTCAAATATAATTAAGGGTATATGAAGGCATCATTCCTAAAGCGCAAGCTGTCTGTGGCATAGTGTTGGGTACAAGCAAACACGCAGGGCAGTAGGGTGGGGCTTGGGCTCCCACACCCCACTGAGCTTCTGATCGCACAGCGCCGCAACGGGTGGAAAGTACGTCTCGACTCGAGTGCTCTCCCTGCGCCAGTCCAGCTGAGTCAGACGGCTGTCCTGCCGTCCCAGCAATGGGAGGAGCACCACCGGAAGCCAGCGCGCGGCAGGGGAAGGACAAAGAGAACAATTAATGCCCAGGAGCGAACGGGCGAGCAGCGGCCAACGTTTCTACGGGAGGTCAGTAAGGCAGCGTCAAACACCCGGGGCTGATTCTTAGCGGAGACTGAAGCACAAATCCACTTACTGAGGTGATCTCCTCGTCCGTAAGCTTCAAACTGCGGCAGCAAGGCTAGACCTCGGACTAGTCCGGCCGAACGGCCCAGCGGCTGGGAAAACAAACAGACAGCTAGAAAGAATAATCTTACATTTATACAGGAAACTTTGAGTTATCCGGAGGCGAACCGCCCGGCAAGCTCGAGCCACCGGCAAAAATCAGGAGCCGTTTTTTATTCTTTTCGTTTCTTTTCTTTGCTTTTTTTGAACAGTCAAGCTCTGCAAGGTCTGTAGCTAAGCAACAGCTTCAGCTAGAGACGCTTGCCGACTGTTTAGAGGCAACAGGGTTTGTTGATTCATACGGAGATGAAAATCTCCGTATGTTTCAACATTAACTCTGGAGTGTCCGGCAGTTTTGAGGGAACGGCAGCAGCTCGGTCCCGTCGGTGCCGGAGAGCACAAAGTTTCCTGTACCGCCTTTCACCCTTCACCACCTCGTCCCAAAGCACCTCACAGCCAATGAAGTACTTTTGAAGTGTAGTCACTATTTTAACGTAGGAAATGTGGAAGCCAATTTCTGCACAGCAAGATCCCTCAAACAGCAATGAGACTATTTGTCCAGATAATCTGTTTTTTAGTGATGTTGGTTGAAAGATAAATATTGGCCAGGACACCAGGGAGAACGCCACCCGAGAGGGCAGACGGGGCCTCGGATTAACGTCTCAACTACCCCTCCGACAGTGTACCACTCCCTCAGACAGTGCACCGCTCCCTCAGTACTGCCCCTCCGACAGTGCGGCGCTCCCTCAGTACTGCCCCTCCGACAGTGCAACGCTCCCTCAGTACTGCCCCTCCGACAGTGCAGTGCTCCCTCAGTACTGCCCCTCCGACAGTGCAGCACTCCCTCAGTACTGCCCCTCCGACAGTGCAGCACTCCCTCAGTACTGCCCCTCCGACAGTGCAGCGCTCCCTCATACTACCCCTCCGACACTGCAGCACACCCTCAGTACTGCCCCTCCGACGGTGCAGCACACCCTCAGTACTGCACCGGTAGCGTCGGCCTGGATTATGGGCTCAAGTTGTGTGATATTGGAGAGAAAAGTAGTTTGTGACGTGCGGTCAGTGACCCCCTCATCAGCGGCCAGTGTAGGGGACACAACAACATGCAAAGGACTCCCTGCAACAGTTTCTAAAAAAGATTTCGAGGGTGGTGGGTGTGGGAAGGGGAAGGGAGGGAAACAAGAGTGCAAGCCAACCAGAAGCACATAGATAGACAAATAACGAAGTCAGCTGCCCCTGAAAACAATTAAAATTCTTGACAAGCACACAGCCTGAAAGAATGTCAGAATAGCAGGGGGTGAATTTCAACGTATAGCTCTGTACAAGGAGCACGGACCCAGACTGAAGGTCCCAGCTTGGCCAAGGCTGGCGTGCATTAGAGGCGAGAAGATTAATTAAAGGATTAAGAAATTCCACAGGCAGGAGGGTCGGTAACCAAAGGGCACAGATTTAAGATAATCGGCATAAGAACTAGAGGGGAGATGAAGAGAATTTTGTTTACGCAGGGAGTTGTTGCGATCTGGAACGCGCTGCCTGAAAGGGCGGTGGGAGCAGGTTCAATAATAACTTTCAAAAGGGAATTGGATAAATACTTGAAAAGGAAAAATTTGCAGGGCAGGGGAGTGGGACTAATTGGAGAGCTCTTTCAAAGAGCCGGCACAGGCACGATGGGCTGAATGGCCTCCTCCTGTGCCGAGAGAGTCTATGGTGCCAAGTTGTGACACTGTCGTATTTCCAAGATTTGTGAAATACAAAGTCATCATTGCTCGACTACGAAAGATGTCTGGCCGTTATTATACTGTGGTGGTTGTATATCCCTCAAAGCAAGTGATTTACTAGCAACACTTGACTGTTAACCACGTGAGCTTTGGTACAAGTCCTGATAGAACATTTTTAATTACTCCAAGAAAGGGCAAAAATTACCACTGCTTGGACTGCCAGCAAAAAATCAACATACCAATCACAGGGGCCTGGCTAACCCCGCTTAAAAGGAAACTGCTTCCTTTCTCTATAGCAAAGAGAGATGTTCTGACACTGAATGACAGCGAAACGACATACTGCTGCTTGGCCCTGCATAGACACCGCCCTCCTGTGGTGCATAGCAGGCCCTGCTGAAAATAAAAACAGAAAATGCTGGAAATACTCTGCAGGTCAGGCAGCACCTGTGGAGAGAGAAACAGAGTTAACGTTTCAGGTCGATGGCCCTTCGCCAGAACTGGAAAAGGCTGGAGATGGAACAGGTGTTTAAGCAAATGTAGGGGCAGGGAAAGGGGAGGAAAGAACAAAAGGGAAGGTCTGTGATATGCTGGAAGGCAGGAGAGATTAAGGGACAAAAGGGATGATGGTGCGAGGCAAAAGGAGATGGTAATGGGACAAGTTAAGAAACAAAAGCTGGCTCGAGATGAAGTGCTGAAAATACTCTGGTCCTGAGTCAAAGAGCAGTATGTGAGGTATAGAGATAAGGTACATTAGGGAGACCAAACGCAGATTGGGTGACCGCTTTGCAGAACACCTTCGCTCAGTCCGGAAGGGGGACCCCGAGCTTCCGGTCGCCTGTCACTTTAATTCTCCGCTCCACTCCCACTCCGACCTCACCCTCTTGCATTGTTCCACGGAAGCTCAGTGTAAGCTCGAGGAACAGCACCTCATCATTCGATTAGGCACTTTACAGCCTTCTGGATTCAACATAGAGTTCAACAATTTCAGACCATAACCTCGGCCTCTATCATATACAGGAAACTCTTTGGTATCCGGCACCGACGGGACCGGGATGGTGCCGGTTCATCAACATTTCCGGATGACGGAGAGGGTTATCTACCGAGGCTATTTTTAACAAAGAAAAATAAAAAAATCAAGAAATGTGCAATATACAGCAATTGGGTACTCACCTACAGAATGTTGTGTTAAATGGATGGTGGAAGATGCTCGATTAAGTACAGCACTGCCAGTTGAGGGTAATCCATAACTCTAATTACTTAACAGTAAAACAAAACTTACAGAGTAAATGACTGTATACAGTACTGTAGTTGACTGTACACTTATTCCAAGACAACTGGTTCACCACTCTTCCTTTTGCTTGAACCAACTTTTGGGAATTCCATAATGCAAGATGGGGGAGATAATTCACGATAAAGATGGAGACACACACAGAAAAATGGCGGATCGGAAGAGACGACCGGCAGCGCGGGAGAGTCAGACTCCTGTTATTGAGGTGTTCGGACCTCCGACAGTGCCAAGAAGCCGAGTCGTGGCAGTTTGGAGAACTACCCCCACTGACTAACTCGGCCACCGCGGGAGACTCGGACTCGGCAACATCGCCGGTTATTGAGGTGTTGTTTTGCCGGTTAAGAGAATTCCGGATATTTAGGTACCGTTTAAACGAGTTTCCTGTATATATTTTTTATCCACACTTTTTGTTTGTGCCTTCTGTCCTTCTCCCCCACACGGCAGCTGTCTTCCATTCTGCCAGCGCAATTCACACTTCATCTCGAGCCATCCCTTGTTGCTTAACCTGCCCCATTACCACCTCCTCTTGCCTTGAATGTCTCTCAATGTCTCTCAGCCTCTCCTGCCTTCTATCCTATCACCGACCTTCCCTTTTGTTCTTTCATCCCCTCCCCCCTTTCCCAGCTCCTACACTTGCTTAAAAATCTGTTCCATTTCCTGCTTTTTTCCAGTTCTGACGAAAGGTCATCGACCTGAAACGTTAACTCTGTTTCTCTCTTCACAGATGCTGCCTGACCTGCTGAGTATCTCCAGCATTTTGTTTTTATTGTAGAGATAAGGGTGTTTGCTTTATCGAGCTCACTCCTGCCAACAGGCTGCTTACAATGCATTCTATAATGGACCCTGAGCTGTTACCTCCTATAACCAGAGAAAAGATTTCAAAGATAAGGCTCTGAAATCCAACCTAATGAGAAACTCGACCTTGCCATCAACTACCCCTGATTATTTTATAATCTACAGAGTTCCGGAGCTACCTGCAAAAGATATTAGGAGTGACATTTATGATCAGCAAGAGTGACACAGCTTGAATATACATAATTCCTACAACAGTGACTGCACTTCAGAAATATCTCACTGGTTGTAAAGCGCTTTGGGACGTCCTGAGGTCGTGAAAGGCGCTAGAGAAATCCATGTTCTCTCATTCTGTTCTTTCTTACAGGGCTGCGTATTATTTTACACATGGTTAAACTCAACTATAAGCTACGGTTGTCTTCTGCATCTTTGAATAATTTCACTAAAGTTTTTACCTGAAGGTCTTTGACACTCTCGCCCGGAGTGAGGGCTCTGGAGCTAAAGGCAGTTCTTTTAGCCGAAGCATGCACAGTTTCCATGGATATGTCAGTTATTTAGTCAGCTCTACTGGAACCATGTTTAGCTTCATTCAAACACTTAATTCAGGTAAACGTTATGTTGATTGAGGCTGTGTGTTAGAGACACCCACTTCAAACAAGCTAACAGGTGTAAACTAGGCAAGGGGGAAGCTTTTGCCTTCGATTATCAAAAGAATCATCAATTTAACTTCATTTTACAAAATGTGTTGAACTGGAATTTGAGGCTTGAAACAGACACTTCACCTTAACAGATTCATCACATTACACAGGGTAACACTCACGCCCTTGTAGAGCTGTACATCAGTTAAATTACCATTCCCAATGAGTGAAACGTGTGCACATAAATCGAGAATTTGATCTGAAGCATTAAGATTTCTTAGCGAGGGATCTGTAGCGAGCTACTTTCAGCCTTTTTCCAACATACGTACCTGATAGATTCGTCCGGGATATGCTGCGAGATGCACAGCTTGCTGCGGGACATCTCCCACTGGCTCGAACCTCGGGGGCCACAGACTTGGAAACGTCCTCCCTTGCGCTACGTCTGCTCCCGACTCCAGCAGTGGCTGCTGCCGAGGTCCAGGAAAATGGGGGTCGAGGGCTGTATGAGGCAGGCCACCTCGGAAAGGGAGTCTAGCCCGATCGGACATCTAGTACACAGGGCAGCCACCTGCGAAACAAGACACCCCTCACTGTAACATCCCAGAGTTTCGTACTTGGAACACCTGCCACGCTTTGACCTATTCTGGATTATTGTCAGCTTGGCTCAGTGGGTAACACTCTCACCTCCGAGTCACAAGGTCATGGGTTTGGGTCCCACTCCAGAGCCTCGAACCCATAACCCAGGCTGACAGTCCCTGGTGCCTGTACTGAGGGAGTGCTGCACTGTCAGAGGTGCCGTCTTTCGGATGAGACGTTAAACCGAGGCCCCGTCTGTCCTCTCAGGTGGACATAAAAGATCCCATGGCACTATTTCGAAGAAAAGCAGGGGAGTTCTCCCCAATGTCCTGGCCAATATTTTATCTCAACCATCACTAAAACAAATTATCTGGACTGACTGCCACGTTTCCTACATTACAACAGTGATGCACTTCAAAAGTAATTCATTGGCTATGAAGCGCTTTGGGATGTCCTGAGGTTGTGAAAGGTGCTGTAGAAATTCAAGTCCATTCTTTCTTTTACTATTTCCAGTCACGAACACATCATCGACCAAGATGTAAAGAAATCAGCTTGCTAACAAATAACGCTGTAACATAAAGAAGCCTCTTGGCAGAAAGCTCCAGGGCTGACGGCTAGTTGTCAGTTCACAAGATCTGGAACATTTTATCTTGAAAGTCTATGAAAGAGAAAAGTCAGACCTTGCATTTATATAGCGCCTTCCACATCCTCAGGATGTCCCAAAGTGCTTTGCGGCCAATAAAATGTAGTGACTGTTGTCAGCAACAGAAACCTATTGGCACCCAGTCTAGTGGACGGGACATAGAAATCAAGGTAAACGTGGCCATTCCTGTCAGTAAAGAGGGACGTTTTCCGGTTACCAGCATCCACTGAAGGATTCAGTCCAGAGCAGGTCTGGTCTTAGTTAAAAATACTTCCAACACAAGGTGTCACAGCCCACAGGTTGCGTGAGGCTGGTCTGTGCTCTGAGACAATGCTTTCCTACTTTGCCGGGTTCCAGACCAGCCAGTTACTTCTGCAGAGGAAGGTAGGGAAAGCAGTGGGCGAGTCTTCGGTTACTCCCGGACACCAGAGTATTGATAGCAGCATGGGAGGAGTTTGTCTCTCAGCTGAAATAATGATCCACGTGTGTGGAATGTTCATTTCCACAGCAGCCTTCCATATTCCCAGAACATCGCAAAGTGCTTCACAGCCAGTGAAGTCTTTTTTTGAAGTAAGCTTTGTTCTGTAGGCATGAACAAGGCTTGCATTTTTAATCGCACCTTTCACGACCTCAGGATGTCTCAAGCGTGCTTTACAGCCAATGAAGTATTTTTTGAAGTGTAGTCACTGTTGTACTGAATCTGATTGTTTCTCAATGACCCGCTTATCAGAGAAACCAAACTCCTCGCAATTGGTCAAGTCAAACATACTATTACCTCCCAACTCCCTCCCTCAACCAGGAACATTTGTTTCCCTGAAGATACAGCCGGTCTCCTCTACAGCGAGACCCACTGGAATAGGAATTTACAATGGGGACAGAATGCATGACCTTACAATGGGGACTCACAGACAGAATGCATGCCCGGGTGCAATTACTCCCCCCTGCCCTTGAAACCCATTCCATTCTGGAAACTCCCCGGGTACAATGCACAAATGGAGCAGCAATAATTGAGGAAAGCTCTCGCTCAAGTAGATTACAGGAATTCCCCGCCCCCCACTGCTAGTCTGCATGACTGCCCACACACTGCACTGCAGCAAATCCCCCCTCCCCCCGCGTCTCTCTCTCTCCCCCCTACCCCCGGGTCTCTCTCTCTCTCTCCCCCCTCCCCCGGGTTTCTCTCCTCCCCCCCCCCCCCCCCGGGTCTCTGTCTCTCTCTCTCTCTGTCTCTCTCCCCCACCGGGTCTCTCTCTCTCCCCCGGGTCTCTCTCCCTCCCCCGGGTCTCTCTCTCTCTCTCTCTCCCCGGGTCTCTCTCTCTCTCTCTCCCTCCCCCCCGGGTCTCTCTCTCTCTCTCTCTCTCCCGGGTCTCTCTCTCTCTCTCCCGGGTCTCTCTCTCTCCCTCCCCCCCCGGGTCCTCTCTCTCTCTCTCCCTCCCCCAGGTCTCTCTCTCTCTCTCTCCCCCCCGGGTCTCTCTCTCTCTCTCTCTCTCTCTCCCCCGGGTCTCTCTCTCTCTCTCTCTCTCTCTCTCTCCCCCCCCGGGTCTCTCCTCTCTCTCCCCGCCGGGTCTCTCTCTCTCTCTCCCCCCCGGGTCTCTCTCTCTCTCTCTCTCTCTCCCCCCCCGGGTCTCTCTCTCTCTCTCTCTCTCCCCCCCCCCGGGTCTCTCTCTCTCTCTCCCCCCCCGGGTCTCTCTCTCTCTCTCCCCCCCGGGTCTCTCTCTCTCTCTCCCCCCCGGGTCTCTCTCTCTCTCTCCCCCCCGGGTCTCTCTCTCTCTCTCCCCCCCGGGTCTCTCTCTCTCTCTCCCCCCCGGGTCTCTCTCTCTCTCTCTCTCTCCCCCCCCCCGGGTCTCTCTCTCTCTCTCTCCCCCCCGGGTCTCTCTCTCTCTCTCTCCCCCCGGGTCTCTCTCTCTCTCTCCCCCCCCGGGTCTCTCTCTCTCTCTCCCCCCCGGGTCTCTCTCTCTCTCTCCCCCCCGGGTCTCTCTCTCTCTCTCCCCCCCGGGTCTCTCTCTCTCTCTCCCCCCCGGGTCTCTCTCTCTCTCCCCCCGGGTCTCTCTCTCTCTCCCCCCGGGTCTCTCTCTCCTCTCCCCCCCGGGTCTCTCTCTCTCTCTCCCCCCCGGGTCTCTCTCCCTCTCCCCCCCGGGTCTCTCTCTCTCTCTCTCTCTCCCCCCCGGGTGTCTCTCTCTCTCTCTCTCTCTCCCCCCCCGGGTCTCTCTCTCTCTCTCTCCCCCCCGGGTCTCTCTCTCTCTCTCTCCCCCTGGGTCTCTCTCTCTCTCTCCCCCGGGTCTCTCTCTCTCTCTCCCCCGGGTCTCTCTCTCTCTCTCTCTCTCCCTCTCCCTCCCCAGGGTCTCTCTCTCTCTCCCCCGGGTCTCTCTCTCGGGTCTCTCTCTCTCACCCCGGGTCTCTCTCTCTCTCTCCCCCGGGTCTCTCTCTCTCTCTCCCCCCGGGTCTCTCTCTCTCTCTCTCTCTCTCTCTCCCCCCCGGGTCTCTCTCTCTCTCT